>NC_058050.1:25878153-26028153 GCF_020085105.1 Siniperca chuatsi | reverse complement strand
ATCCTTTGCTCTTTGATACACACATGCTCACTCAACTAAGTTGTCAACCATAAACACACACACACAGGCCTGCGGGGCTCTCAGACTAAGGGACAGCTGCAGCTTGTCCGGTTAAGAGGCCCACTGCATAAAACAAGGGCCGACTGCAACTCTGCCTCACACAGTCACACTTCAGGTCACTTGCCGTCCATTTGTCTCAGAGCTTTCTTGAAATAGTGTAACTTTAATGAGTGTATTAATGACGAACAAGGGTAATAATTAGTTGGCTACTTTCCTAGGTTGCTATTATCATATCAGTGCAAGTGATAGCAATTATTATAGACAGAAAAAGGTACATGAAACTTTCAGGTTTCAGTTCTGATGAAGTACCATGAAGTTCATACTGATCAAGCATCTTTCATTTGTTTATGTTGTTTGTTAGCTTGTAACTGGCAGTGGCTGACACAGCATTAGTGGTTGTGAAACACACTGTAATATCTGCTACGATGTTACAGTGTGTTCACATTGTTATCACATAACGATAGTAGATAGTGGAAAGAATCTTTAGTGCCTGGTTTACATCCAAAAACTGCACACCCTACCATGTTTTCTGTCAAAACTTTCACTATGCTAACTTAGTGTAAGCTCTCATTCTCTGTACTGACAAGTGGCTTTTGAATTTGTGACGTCCCACATTTAGCTTGCCCGGAGTACGTTTGAATCTCATATTTTAGGGAGGTGTACAGACAACTCCCCCTTCAGTAGAGGAATGTGAAAACACCTCTCTAGTGACACAGATACAAGTCCGTAAAGTTAAGGTCTGACATTTTAGGCGACCTAAACATAAGAAAATAACATTTTTGAGCGGAGGGGTACTTTAAATTTAGATTATTATAGTTAGCTTAGTTTAGCATAAAGAAGCAGAGGGAAAGCTAGCTTTGTTCTGGCCTAGGGCTGAAACGATTCCTCGAGTAACTCGATTACTAAAAATCATTGATTTAAACTATTTGCATCAAAGCTTCGTTTAATCCATTTAACTATGTACAGCGTACTGTGTTTTGCACGGATGATTATTACTGTCGCACCACTCGCTTACGCTGTGTGTGATCAGAGACGGTTCAGAGCATCTTTAGTATGATTTGACAGCGCGGATTACAAAGAGGAGGAAGAGAGAGAAAATCGTGCGTCTGTTGTAAAACTGAACTAGCCTACCACAGCAGCACGACGTCTATGCTTCAGCTTCTCAGCAGAAAGCATAACATTACAGTGTGTGCATCCAGTCCACAGAGCGGACCCGACACAAGCTATGTGAAGGCTAATAAAGAATATAGGCTACGCTAATTATGGCTATATGTAATGGCTAGTTAACAACGTAGATCAATATGGTGGCTAGTTATGATGTCCCTAAGTTAGCCAGGTTTTGTTCAAGATATTAACCACAGACAATAAAATGCTGCAGTCAATTTGTGAAAGCCTGAGCTTCATTCATGTTATTTATTATTATGATAGTCACAGTTCCTGTCCACTCGTTTTTGCCTCCTACAAATACCACAAAGAAGACAGTAAAGGCTTACGTTATGCCTGAGCTGTAGTTAGGCTGAAACTTGTAGTTCTGAAAGGTAAATATATAGTATTTTTTTTTAGTATATACCTTTTTTTTTTTTAAAGCAAAGGGTGTTTGTTTTTGCATTTCAGAACATGTTTTCTTTAAAACCCAGAATGTTACATGGCACTTTAATGCACTAAATGGGTTTAGTTTTGACAGATAATATTATTGTATGCAATTTAAGCAATAAAAATGTAGATTTTTCTAAAAAGGAAACCAATTAGTTGTTCATTTTTTAGAGACCTGTCTTATTTTCTCTTTTGCATATTTACTATTCCTCTTTAATAAAGCAAAAGTATTTCTTATCTGATTACTCAATTAATTGATGGAATAATCGGTAGCATACTCGATTACTAAAATAATCGATAGCTGCAGCTCTATTCTGTCCAAAGGTTTAAAAAAAAAAAAAAAAAAAGCAGCCTAGCACCTCTAAAGCTCACTAAATATATCTCAATTATTTAATCCGTACACAAAAAATGATGAACAGGCCCTTGCACCTGACCGCACGTTCGGGCATGCAGCATCCACGGTGGTCGAACGACGCATCTTTGAATTTTCATGCAATTTGAACACTGCGCGAAGGAGTTAAATGTCACTTCCTCTGTCCACTACGTGGCTCTAGACAATGCCCCCTAATTATACATCATGTTCCAGTATATCAAGTGTACACCACACCCTGAAAGTTTCATGTAAATCAAATGATTGTAACGCAAGGCTCACAATCTTCACAATGAAGCATCATCAAGGTCTTCAGACTTTGCAGAACACATTTGAGGTGTATCTGGTTAACCTGGTAGGTGTAATTTGTATGGGGCCTGTAACTTCCTGTTGTCATTAGGTGGCGCTATGACTATGTCTGAATATTGGCATGTAGATGTCTTCAGGCCGGGACTCTTATCAAACATTTGAAGTTTGGGGCAGATTTGACCATGTATAATTGTAAAAACTTCCTCTTTCATGCCAGAACATCAAAATTCCACGCCATGGATATGCCATTCAACGAAAACTCAAGCTTTTGATTGCTTTTCATCTCCATGGTCTTAAGATTGCGCTGTGAAAATTTGAAGTCGATCTGATTAAATCTCTAGGAGGAGTTTGTTAAAGTACAGAGCCTGTAAATGACGAAAAATTACCTCACAGTCCAAAGTAAATTGTTCACATAATTGTTCAAGTAAATGGCTCACTTCCTGTTGGGTCTACGGTATGACTCCAAGAGGCTTTTTTGTAAGTCTTGGGATGATACATCTGCCTTGCTAATTTCGTACATCTAGGTGAAACATAGCGCGGGGTCTACTTCTTTGAAGGCTAACTTCCTGTCGCAAGTAGGTGGCACTATGACTAATATTCAGTATTGGCCATTAGATGTCTTCAGGCTGGGACTCTTATCAAACATGTGATGTTTGTGGCAGACGTGACCATCTACACTCAAGTTACAACAATTTCCTTTTTCATGGCGAAACATCAAAATTTGACACCATGCCACGGACACGCCCTTTGATGAAAACTCAAGCTTTTGATAACTTTTCATCGCAAAGGACTTTAGATTGCTCTGCGAAACTTTGAAGTCGTTACAATTAATTCTGTAGGAGAAGTTCGTTAAAGTACGAAGCTGCAAATTGCGAAAAGTGCAGATTCCTAAAAAGCCCTAAAAATTACAAGTTGTGGTTTTACCGTGAGTTGCATGCTGGAACTATTTCTTAAGTCTTGACGTCACCGTGAGATTGGCCCAGCCAAGAAATGGTTTTAGCACATAACTTCCTGTAAAACAACAATTTGTTGTTTTTACTTTTCAGTTTTTATACAGCTTAAGCCAGCAGTTTCCCCCTGCTTCCATTCTAAGCTAAGATAACCGTTAGCTGGTTCTAGCTTCATATTTAGCATACAGACATGAGATTGGTTCGATGTTCCATCTTCTTATCTAACTCTCGGCAAGAAAGAGGTTAAATGTTTTTCCCAAAATGTCAAACTATTCTTTAAAGAAATGGTATTGTCACATTGAATGAACCAATAACAGCTGCCAAATCGGCCACAGAGGAAGTTTTGACCTGGGCAAAGTATGTATTAGAATGTCAGTTGAGATTCACATACTTAGCACAAGCATTTGTGCATGTATGTAGACATGTTTTCCTTCACAGGACACTTCACTTTATTAGGGTTGAGGGTAAGGGGTAAGAAGTTAGGCTTGTGTGTGATAGAGAGAGACTAAGAAAGAGAAAGTCTGAGAGCTAAATGGTGGTTTCTCATTTTCTTCAGATTATAGTCGGGGTTTTTTTTTTTTTTTTTTTTTGGTCTAATGTTCATTAATCCACTGTGGTAGCAGTAGTGTAGAGCTGCTGCTTCTGGCAAAAGGATATTTTTAGAGAATTTCAGTTGTGTTCTTCAACACAATTTAACTTTATTATCTCATGATTCACTGTATTCCTTTATTTGAGATTTTTTGGATGCTTATGAGCAGCATGACCCCTCACCTGCTGCCTTGTTGTTTTGCAGAGCCTCTATGTGTCTCCCTGAAGTCAGGCTAGACTTAACGAAGGTTATATTTGGTAGGATTACCTCTCTGACAGCCTGTCCCTCTTAACAGGGGTTTACAGCAGTAAAAGAGGCAGGTGTTATTTTAGGTTGTAATGAGATGCTCTGGTGGAATTGGTAGAGAAAACGCAATTCTAGGCTGTTACTATACTACGATAAATCCATATTTACCATTGTTCAACACGCATTTTCAGCCAATGCTGAAACCTGAGGGTCACCCTTTAATGATCTCTCGAGTATAAATAAAGGTTGATGATGATGATGATGATGATGATGATGACGTTGAAAGCAGATCTGAACGAATGGAAACTGGTATCTACAGTATAATAACCATAAGATTAGTACACAGTTATTAAAGATTTATTATAGGATTACTTTAACCCATCCTACACCTTGCCAGTGTCTATTAACATATAGTACTGCAACATAATTCTTCCATGGTTCATTTAATAGTGTGTAGGATTTAGTGGCATCTAGTGTTGATATTGCAGTTTGCAATCATTTGAATACCGCTCGCATCACCCTCCCCTTCCACGCGTGTAGAAGAAACTACAGTGGCTGTGAAACTCGCAAAAAACACAAAAGGCCCTATCTAGAGCCAGTGTTTGGTTTGTCCGTTCTGGGCTACTGTAGAAACATGGCGGTGCAACATTGCGACCTCAGTGGAAGGGGACCCGCTCCCTATGTAGATAAAAACAGCTTATTCTAAGGAAATGAAAACACAATGATTCTTATTTTCAGGTGATTATACACTAATGAAAACATACTTTAAATTTTATATTCCATGTCTGCCAATTGCTCCTTCTAAATGTTACACACTGGTCCTTTTTAAATAGCTTTTTCACTGGCTATACAAGTTTTGTTTTGATATGAATATTAAACTTGTGGGTTTGCTTTATTTATTGTATATACCAGGGGTTTCCAGCCTTTTTGGCTTTTGACCTCTTAAATGAATCAGTGGGTACATCCCAATTCTCTTAAATGCATCCATGTTTCCCTGACGTGCGTCTTTGTGAGGACAGAGGAAACGAGGAAACACGTTTTTAGAGAAATGCAACGTCCTTTGCTCTGAACCATCATCTGAAGCGATGTCAGTTTCTGATGACGGCGGCTCAGCTGGATCACCTGTCAGTCTACAGGTGTTATCAGCTAAGTATAGCTTGGAGTTTGTATTTGCACTGATAATGGGATGTACTGTTCAAATGATATTGAGGACACACAGTTACCTCTGCCAGTGCAGCAGTGTGCGGTTGTTGTTATTTATTTATTTATTTATTTATTTTGGTCTCTCTGTAAGTTACCCTTAGAAATAAACTGTTTTATTTTATATAAATTTATATCCAAAAACACAATCAGCTACTTAATATTACCTTTTTTGTATTAATGTAACAAGTGACAGGATTTGTCCAAAGTTGGGAAAACTGTGTGACTCAGAGGATAATAATAAAAATAAAAGTGTCAGGCTCTATTTCTCTATGAATATTATTGATGTATGTGTGTGCGCGTGCTGGGTCTGTATATATGTTTTCATTGTGTGTGAGGAGTCTGTGTGTGTGTGTGTGTGTGTGTGTGTGTGTGTGTGTGTGTGTGTGTGAGGAGTCTGTGTGTATGTGTGTATCAGTAATAGTGAGCAGAGGACCAGAGCGTGACTCATAGGGGAGGTGGTGATGTGTCTTTTTCTTGCTCCAGACTCCCAACCTGCTGCTTTCTGATAAGACAGAGACTGAGACAGTGGGCTCTTGTTAATCCTCTCTTTGCATTGAGCCTGCCGTCCGCCATAAAGAACAATAGATGGGACAGGCTGGTCATCCATCTTTTCTTCTGCCTTCTGTTTATAGATCCTGAATCACCAAGGAATGAGTGGGTTGTAATGCTGAGTAACTCTTGAGACACTTTGCAGATTGTATAACAAACCTTTTTTCACTCCCAATTTCCTGTTTCTTCACAGTTCACCTTCCCAGCTATAAATGGGATTAAATAATAAATTCTGTAAATAATGTTCTTCTCACCACTCCGGATTACGAGGAAATAGACACATCAATGGTTGAGTCATACGCAGTAATATAATTATTATGACTACCAAGAGAGATGACATTCCTGAGGAGAAAGCATTTGTTGTTTTTTTAATCCATTAAGATTATTTTCAACATGTTTTATTTTAATGACTGGAATTTGGACCGTCAGCATCATGTGTGTGAGAACAGTCAACAAAACTAGCCAAAAAAGGTAATGAAACGACAGTTCTAATCCAGGATCATTGCATTATGTATGTAGTATGATGGTCCGTCACGACAGTCCTGAATCACAGCTCACCCAAAGTTCAGCTCACTCTTATGAAATTTACCTTCCTCCAGTTCTCTATGGAGTACAGTTTGTAGAGTCTTTTTTTTTTTTTTTTTTTTTTTTTTTTTTTTTTTTTTTCAGAAATTGCAGCATAAATCAGCAAGGCAAATTGTCATTGTGGTTTTGAGTGAAATATCTCAACAGCTATAGTATTGGTACATACATCTTGCACCATCACCAGGGCAAAATTTCACTCTGTCTAATACTTTGGTATATGACCAGACAGCTGCAAAATTACATTCCCATCAGCCTCAGCTGTGCATTGTGTTTAGTGCTAATTAGCAAATGTTAGCATGCTAACACACTAAATTAAGATGGTGAACATGGTAAACATTAAACCTGCTAAACCTTAGCATGTTAGCATTGTCTTTGTGAGCATGTAGACATTACCATTTAGGTCAAAGCACCGCTGTGCTCTAGTACAGCCTCATAGAGCTTCACTGCTAGAATGACTAGACTCTTAAGGTCGGGTTATACTAGAAAAGAAGTAGTTCATACAACATGTTGTCCAACCAATTTGGAAATGTGAAATGTGTTGATAGCTGCTTCGAATGGCCACACTCGAAGGCAGAGTTAAAAGCCTGCCGTTAGCATTGTCGTTGTGAGCATGTTAGCATGCTGATTTAGCATTTAACCCAGAGCATTGCTGTGCCTAAGTTTAGCCTCGCAGAGCCACTACCATGGCTATAGACTCTTTCGTGGTTGCCTAGTGACGCTGCTCTAATCAGTTAACCTGTTGTCCACGGTGTTGTCCTCTCTGTATCTACTCATTTGTTTAATGTGTTTTACTTTCTGACTGTCAAGACTAAAAAATCTCTGTATGCAAGGTCATGGCAGCCCTTTTTATTACCACTGTTGTAATGGCAGATGGAATGTGTCATGGGCCTAAGTGTTGCTTTGGCAAATTTGGAATTAATTGATTTTCTGCACCTGTTCAAGTACAGAGTAATTGTGTAATTTTTTCCATTAAACAATTAAATTTCTAATGCTAAAATTAGTTTTCATACTGATATCAACACTGGCATCAACAATTTTTACTCTCTTCTGCCAGAACGCCTCAGCTAATCACTTCCCAGAAAATCTTTCATACAAAATGTTGCGATCATCACTTGAAGCATAAAAAACTTCTCCAACTACCCAGAGCAACTTGGACTTGTTCCTTCAGTATAACAGGTTGTCTAGCCAGGAAGGTCAAACATGGGTGACGGAAAAAACAAGTATGAAGCGAGAGATGGAGGAGGACAGTGGGCAATTTATCTACAGTGTGTCTCTGTTGCTTTCTAAATTCAAATTTATGTTTTATTTGTTGGTATCACCGTTAGTTCAGTATTGCCTAAGCAAGTTTTGTAAGGTTTCGCAATGTAAGCGTGCCATTTCAGAAAAACAAAACAAAAACGAAAACGTAGTAGGCAGAAAAAGAAAAAAACAAGTGGAACAAAAAAGTTTGATGAAATGCAAGTTTGGGAGCATGTATACTTCACCTCCTCTCTCTTGGTGAGTCATCCATCTTTCCTCTTCCTGTGATTTTCTTCTTCTCATTCAGGTGGCCATTACATTATCTCACAGTACTATCACAGATCATATATCCCTTACTGATCTGTCTCATAAATATCTGTGTTTAGGAGTTTATGAAGATGAATTTCTTCTCTGTGGGCAGACGTCATTTTGGTTGATCACTGTAGTAAAGATTCTATTCCTGGATTTGGCTCCAAGGATCTCATTCATAAAAATTAGCAAGAACTAAAAATATACTTAAAAATGCACACAATGGGAGCGCCCCGGTAGCTCGCCCTTTGTTGCATGTTATCCCCTCTCTCTCCCCTGCCTTTCCTGTCTGTCTCTACTGTGACTATCCAATAAAGCAGAAATGCTAAAAAAAAATAATAAACAAAAGTTAATGCCCACATTGTCAGTATTAATACAGTAGCACCATCTTAAATGAAAATTGTGCAATTTCCCATCTCAGTCATTAATTTAATACCACCTCTAATGTTAATTCAGTGCATCTCTTTAAAATGTGCAGCTACTTCCGAGCTGCAGTTTAATTACAAATGATCTAATAAAATTGCATTTTTCAATGATTTATTTTAAATTAGTGCAAACTTAATTGACAAAAGGTTGTAATTTGCACAATCTTGTATGAATTTACATCATTATAATCTGTTTTATTACACAACAACATAGACCTCTAAGATGCTTTCGTCATTTGCTTTGGCAAGCGGTGTGGCACATTGGATTAGCCTGTTCAGCGAGGTGCATCAGCTCGCCCACCTCATGTACTGCAGTTACATAACACACAAAGAGGAGATTTGTTTTTAAACAATCTTGTCTACTCATTTCAGTGAGTTGTGAATTAACCTACTCTACTGATATACATGTAAAGCTATGAGAACAGCTGCTGTTTGGAAGAGACTGACTACAGCTGCTGAAGGAGTGTGTGTCGTCTCTCTTGGTGGACTGTGTTGTACAGTGCAGCTTCTTCAGACAAGGTTTCCTACAGTATGTGAGTTTATGCATGGCTGCACATTTACATGTCTGGTGGGGGTGGGGGGTGCAAGTGGATACATTTTTCCCTCTCCCTCTCTCCTCTCAGGACAGTGCATTGTTATATTCCTAACCATATGGTGTGTGGGAGATAAATTCCCTTCCCTGTCTGCCAGTCAGGTTTATGCTGATTCCTGTATGTGTTGTAATTGGCAGTTACATGATAGAAAGGCAACGCTTGTAAATGTGCAACACCACATGATCAACATCATTGTAGTCCCCACGTGCTGTATCTGTCCTGTGTTGAAAGAAATGCTCCAAACAGTTAGTTTGCACTTAAGGGTGGAGCATCACTGCATCAGACACCTTCATCTGTTGACCTTTTACATCAGAATTTCACCAGAAACTATATGGGCAGATAAATCATGTCATCCTTGCCCAACACTGGATTATCTTCCTTGAAAACTGCACAACATAAACATAACTACACACAGGAACACTCAAGGAGGTTACCGTATAGACGTATGTTGACATCACAGCAGGAAAAAAAGCTTGCTTGTTCAGAGTCTGCTGTCAACCTTACTTTACATTCTTATATACTGCCCCAACCATTCATGGACTCAAGTGCATCTAGCTTTCTAAAAGAATGCAGGATATGCAGGGTAACCAGTGCATTTGAACGCATAGTCCTCACAGAGGTTGGAGAGTGTCCTACCTAAAAAAAAAAAATTATAATCTGTTTAAATCAAGATAAAACCACTTATGTCATGCCTGTATCACAGTCCATAACCACCTGCGTCTGTGCTTTCATTGATTTGTTGGATAAGACACTTAAACCTTGTTAAGAGTTCTGGGCCTTCCCTCCCTGACAGCTGATTATCCAATTTATAATCTGTTGTTATCTAATACCTCCAGCTCAGCTGCTGAGATTAACGTGACCACTCTCTGATACATGTCCAACCTTCAGGTTTTAGGTCTCGCAGCTATAAGCATACAGTTGTCGTGTCTCAGTATTGCTTGTTTTGGGTTCATCTGCAATTTCAGGAATTTATAAGAGTCTATTTTTTCATACCTGACTTGTTTCTACCCTCAGCTGATTTTAGAATCAGAATCTGCAGACAATGGAGTTATTTAGAAGTGGGTTTCTAACAGTGACACAGTGTGGGGAGTGTTTCCTTTTCCAAAGGAACAACTTCTAAAGGGTTTGCCTTGGAAAGAGAAGTTGTTTTCTCTTCCGCTCATGCTGTTGCTTCCTGAGTCTTCAGGAGGAAGGAATTCCCTCTAGTGCCGGTTACCCACCCTACATCCTAACACACACACACACACACACACACACACACACACACACAGGAGCTGGTCACATGCCTCCACAGAAGTGCTGTTCAGAGAGTCCATAAGCAGTGAAAAGGCCCTTTCAAAAGGTCAGATAGTGGTCTACAGTACCAAATTGTTGTTTTTTCAAAATTTAAACTCATGACCGCCCTGTCCAGATGGGCAGGGGGTTGAAAATGTGAAACATGCAGTGCAGTGACCAAGTGTTACCTGTAAATGCAATAATTTTTCTGCAGCCTGTTTTATCTATTTATCTCCTCTACAAATGAATGCTTCCCCTTTATCATCCCCCAACCCTTTATTATGATGACCAGCATCTCATCCCACCTTCAAAGGCAGCCCATATAAATCAACTTGGTTTTTTCAACATGGTGGACAATGCTTCACCCAAGCTTATTCTGAAAGACTGTGTATGGCTTTAGTCTAAATAATTTATCCCTCAACCAATTTACCCACCTAATAGTCAGACTCTCGTTTCAGTTTCTTATTTGATCTGATCTTTTTGTACTTTGCTGTTCTCTATCCTTATGACTTTCACTCTTGTCTCTGTTTTACTCCCCCAGAAGGATCTTTACAGTCATATTTATCTGAGCTGCAGGCTTTATTAAATTGCTTCTCCCTGCACTCTGTCGATCTCTCTGCCCTGTGTGGCATTTCATCTTGTGTCTCTGTCCATGTGCCTCTCACTCAGCCATGCATATCCTTACTCACAGTAGTCCAGTCGGGGGTGGTTTTCACTTGGCTGACCTCGCCCCACCCTCCACACTACCCCACCCTAATCTGGGCCCCACTGCGCTCCATTCAACAGGCCAGCAGATGCTATTCAGAGGAATGTAATCAGCCCAAAGCTGTTCATACTTACAGCTTGGGTCAGTGGAGGATGGTATAAGGAGTTGGAGGAGTTGAAATAGTTTTTCTTCCCACAATACATACCCTCAGTCCTTGTGCGATACTCAAGCCCTGCCCCAGATTAACTTGACACAATGCAGCACATTTTAGAAGTGGAGGTATGGTGACACTTCAACAGATGAGTATATAAAAATGTTAAAATTCTGAAAACAGAAAGCTACTGTATGTAAACGCATGCACCAAGACAGTCACCTGTTCTAATTGAATAAATACTTAAAATAAATATTAAAATAAAGTTACTGTTTTATTCAGTAACTGCCATAATATTTCAATTCAAACTGGAATAATCTTAAATAGAACTTAACCGTCATTGTTAAAGGAATAGTTCGACATTTGGAGAAATGAGCTACCGCCAGCAGCCCATTAGCTTAGCTTAGGACAAAGGTATTACTACCTTTCTTGGCTCAGAGTGGCTGGACAAGACATCACTGTGAAGTTGCCTGGTTCCTCCTATATATAACGTGTTAATCAGTGAGCTTTAGAGGTGCTGATAGGTGGATTTTGTTTCCTTTTGGACAGAGCCAGGCTAGCTGTTTCCCCCTGTTTCCAGTCTTTATGTTAAGCTAAGCTAACTGGCTGCTGGCCGTAGCTTCATATTTAGCATACAGACACTAGAGTGTTATCAATCTTCTCTCGGCAAGAATGTAGTGTATTTTCCCAAAACGTCGAACTATTACTTTAATTTTCTTGTGAATAATTTACTCACAGCTGAGTCTTGCAGCTTCAAGTCTACTCTACCTATTGTGTTATTGTGTGAAGACAGAAGTTTCTGATATCTTTCTGCCAAACACTGCTACCTGAAAGAGTCTGGGCTGATCTGCATCATTAACTCTGACAGTGACAATTGACATTGGCTATTAATCATAGTGTTATACAGTACTTGAAATCTGATCTTTTGTTGAGGTGTGCTTCTCCAGCTTCTCTCACAGTATTATTATATAAATGAAATAAAAACACAATTGAAACTGGAGCTGCTGTATTCCCCACTTCCCTAAAGTAATGAAAGTTATTACGTTTCTTATTCATTACTTTTCCATACTCCTTTGTACAAATATAGCTCTTTTATTAGTCGTGTTGAATTAATCACTGGAGTCCTAAAGAAATTGAGGCTTCTTGGGCATTTCAGAGTGTCCACATAGAGGGAAGGTTCTTTTCTAATAAAGTTGTGTTTTAATTTGGTTCTGATAAACATAAGCTCTTCTATCTTTAAAGTCAAATCGTGTGTGTGTGTGTGTGTGTGTATATGTGTATCTCTATATACTGTGTGTGTCCGTGTATGTGTGTATATGGAATTTTTTTGTTACTAAAAATAAACTGAGAAAGGCTTTGAAAGTACAAAGAAAATCATCCCTTTCTATACATCATTGCCTCTCAATAAGGTCATAAATTGTAGTAAAAACAAACTTGGTGTAAAGAGCAGAACATGCTGCTTATTTTGGTTCAAAGAGTCGAAGCACAAGTTCAAAAGGGCAGTTTGTCTGATGCACATTCCTTATTTGCTTGCATTTCTTTCTGAGAATTGGGGGAGGAAAAACGGGAAACTTGAACCACTTTGTATCAGTTTCTAATTCTATTTCTCCTTTTCCCTTACTCTGTTCACCTTCTCTAGATTAGTCTGTCTATGCAGCACTGAGCTTGTCTTTTACCAGCTTCTGTATGTAAGAATCTGCGTGCGTGCGTGCGTGCGTGCGTGCGTGCGTGCGTGTGTGTGTGTCAGATGACCTATTGAAATCATTGCCGTGTAGTGTGCCTGTTACCACAGTAACGCAGGCTTCTCCGTCTCTCGCTCTCTTTCTCTCCCTCTGACTCTCTTTCTCTCTGTCTCCCCTCCCCTTTCATTTCCCCTCCACACCAGAGTGAGGTCATGTGACCACTCTGACGTCAAGCTGGAGAGGCAGGCAGGCAGGCAGAGGAACGAATTAGTTTGTGGGCTTTTGACAAACCTCCTGCTCAGACTAAGGAGTCTCTAGAAGTCTGTCAGTCACCGTTAGCTCCGTCTCAGTCACTCAATCCTCTTTTTCTTCTTCTCCTCCCCCCTCCACTGTTCTTTCCTGCTGTCTCTTGTTCTCATCTTTGTTTCTTTCTGGTGCTCTTCTTTATTCTCGCCTGTTGCTTCTTCTACTGCTGCTGCCACAAACTTAGTCTAGAGAGAAAGTGCCGGGTGATGGACTGCTGAACGGCTTGTACGTTACAAAGTGAGGTAAGCTTCCTGTGTTTTCTCTTTGTGTGTATTGTGTGCTTCAGCAGCTAGTGGTTGCTTCCAGAGGGGTGTGCAGCAAGTTAAAGCTGAAGGAGAGCTTTCAGTTCATGAGTTTGAGTCACATACATGTGCAGAAGGGAAGTTGTCTTTTAGATGAATTCCCCGACAGAGAGTGAATGAGGCTCTGTGTATGTCTGGGAACTCTTTTTGTCACCCTTAAATCGTTTAGCTGAACTTTAGAGTCACCGAAGTGCAGAAATGTAGTGTGATGTTTGAGGTTTCAAGGGAGAGCCCTGATCAGGGTGTGATCTCGAAGACTGGTTTCTTTCTCAGCAAACAGCCAGATCTTTTTTCACGCCCTGCAGGAAATGAGTGCATGATTAAAGCGAGAGAAGGAGAGTGTGATCATTATGGGGGCTGAGTGTGTTATATGTTGTGTAGCTGGAATTGATGGACAGCTCCACATGGCTTTTCTTCCCAAAGCGTTGCTAATGTTAGAGGCAGTAGTGTGGGCTGGAGCTGCTGGCTCTGTCTGCCAGAGAGTCAGAGGCAGGGAGGGGGCAGAGCAGCTGCCACCTGCCCCCCTCAGAGGGGATGAGAACGCCTCAGAGGTATGCGCTGCAAAAATGTAACTTGCAGTCTCAATGTCAGCTGTAATATTTTGTTTGTCTGAAGAAATTCAATAATGGGCTAAGATAAGGGCATTTTTGCAATTTCCAATTTTTTTTTTTTCAGGAATTTTCTTGCCAAGTGTCTAGCTTGAGAACATCCCCACCCCCTCCCAATCGCCCTGCACAAACACCCCCCCGCCCTGCGTGCCTCAAACAATAGCATGCCTGCCCACATTTAGCCCAAATAGGGTGGAGAGAAAGGGAAATGTGCATAACAAGTGGTTTGAATCTCCCTACAATACTCCACACTTTCTCATTCTCTCCTCCTCCTCCTCCTCCCCCTCTGCTTCTCTAGAACTCATCCACTGTGAGACTTTATCTCTTCCTCTCCTTCCCTCCCCAGCAGTGTCTCCCTCCTCCAAATTAATGAAGTGGAGACAAGCCAAGAGCATGTAACAGGTCTTTGTCACTGTCTGAAGTGTCCTAGTTGCAGATATCTACTGACTCCATCCAATTAAATGCTCAGCACTGTGCAGAAGATTAGGATACAAATTAGCATTTGATGTGCTGATTAGATTGGATTTACAGTTTGGTTTGAAGAAAGGTTGTTGTGACATAATACCTTATATGGCCTATTTGAACAGAAGGTATTTTTTTATCAGCGAATAGCATTAGGTTAGATAAAGATCAGGCAAATATACAGTAGACTTTGAGGACTCAGTGTTATCTCTCCAAAATGGTGAATACTCCTGCTTTTATGACCTAAATGTAAATGTTTCATCAGGAACCTTTTCCTGTACTGAGAATCACTGAAGTGATCTTAGAAGCAGACAAAGTAATGTGAATTTTGTGCAAGCTACATTTTAAAGAATATATTACTTTTCCTCCAGTGTATATTGTCACGTAAAGCAGTTCCAAATGTCTTTTGTAAGCCTGAGGGTACATCATTCAGAAGTGTGTTCCTGTTGTGAAATGAGCTGCATGAATACCACGAGAGGCCATTTTGAGTTAAGAGACAAGTAATGTGATGTCTGTTTTCATGTCTATGTAACAAATTAGTACTTTGGGTTTGTGCACAAGCATACTGTTATATAATTTTTGTGCGTGTGTGCGCTTTATGTGTGTGTTAGAAGCTGGGTATGTTGACCAGTAGCTTTATCTGACATCCTGCAGCAGTGGATAATTCTCTTGATGCGTGTGTGTGTGTGTGTGTGTGTGTGTGTGTGTGTGTGCGCGCGCGCTGTTGAATGTTTTCCGGCAAGAATTTCACAGACAACATTGTGCAGGAGGTGTCCAAATATAAGAAGTTTTTAATTCATGAAGTGAAGGAAGTGGCTGCTATAGATGATCACGTTTGGCATCTTTTATCTTGGTGTATCGACACGATGGCATGTTTATGTTATGTCAAAATGTCAAAAAGCGATCTATGAATGCACTGTTATTTACAAGCATTTTCATGTGTGTGATGCCAAACCTGTGCGTGAAGCCAAGCCATCTTTACACACAGAAAGAAGTTAAAAAGTTAACCTGGGGTTAACCTTGAGGCAGAGTTACACACTCGCACACACAGTAGTGTTGGATCTAAGCATTGAGCAGGTTACTGGAATTCCACACTAAGCGCTCAACATACACACCCACATTAGAACAGAGGTAATGGGATGACTGAGTGGGGCAAGATGGTTACCATGGTATTTGCATATTGGTCCCTGGCTTTCATTTACACAGAACACACACCAGGTCAGGTCTAGATGCCCTGTCCAATGGTGGCACAACTGCTTTACTGATCAACATTGAAATAATTAATAAGTATTTCTTTGTTGCTTTTACATCACTATATTAGATAGGGCTTGGACTGATACCGTAATATTGCAGGGTTGAGCTCATTAATGTCCTCACAACAATTAGGCTACATCACGGCAGCAAAAACATATTACATGATTAAAAATAGTGGTTAACTGCGTGCCGTGGCTTAATGGTTAAGACACGCACTATATAGCCACAACATGGCTGCATCTATTCCTGCCAGGGACCTTTGTTGCATGTCATTCCTTTCTCTCTCTCTCCTCATTTCCTGTCTGTAGCTTTACTGTCACCATCAGATAAAGGTTAAATGCCCCAGAAATTATCTTTAAAAAATTGTGGTTTACTGCCAAACAGCCTGGGGTGCACTGTCCTGTCACTGTGGTGAGACCAACATCAATACCGTCACAAACCAATAAATCATCACCAAATGACAGACAAAGATCCGCTTTTAGGAATTAAAGCATACAAAATGTACTGCACGTATCTTTAGATTTAGGTGAAGCATTGCCTGCTTTGCTACTGCACCGGGAATTGCAGGCGAATTGCAGGTGTGTGTGTGTGTGTGTGTGTGTGTGTGTGTGGAACAAATGGGGGTCCAGTGTTGCATTAGGTTTTAAATAAGTCTTATCTTGATGAGATAGTTATATCATGGAAAAAGGTGACTTGACTCCCTCCTAGTGTTCTTCTGCAACAGAGCCCACACATCTAGAGATATATTTGTATTTGATGTATTTATACCCTCATCCATTTAAAAAAAAAAAAAAAAAAAAAAAAAAAAAAAAAAAAAAACCTGGAGAAAACAGTTTAATTCTGCTACACACAAAGTTAGCTGAACTGTGTGAACCAGGGTCCTATAACATCCTGTTTTGTACTTAAGGGAGTCTCATGTAACACTGGTGGAAACTAACTTGAAGGCAGTTTATATAACTGTTGATTTATGACCACAGCCAGAGATGGAGACAGAAACAGAGAGAAATAGAAGGAAAGAGTTTAAGCGAGACAGACACTCAGAGATAAGAGAAGAGGCAGACACTTGGGGAGGCAGTTAGATGTTTTTCCTGTCTGGATTCCTCTCACTCTTTTATCGGGTGTTAAATAACAGTTGCTCTAAGTAGTGGAGCATTTGAAAACCAGGAGACTGTATCACGGCGTGCAGAGCTCTATCTATGATGTATTTAACTGTTATTATTCAGAGAAAGAGATTGTTTGAACATTCAGTACCTGTCAAAATTTTTAAGGGGTTTTGCTTTAGAAAGCAACAAACTACTGACAATCCATCTACACTGGTAAGTGTTTAATAGTTGTAAGTGATTATAGGCTATAGGAAACACCTTATGGTGTGTGTGTGTGTGTGTGTGATGGTCTCAGCAATTGGGACTTATTGTAAAGTTTACTTCAAGATAGGCTGTGGAGGTTTCATTGTAAAATGAAGTGTTTTCGTTTTTCTTGATTCACTCTGCAGAAGTGTGTATGGCAGAACAAGAGATAGAAACTGTAAAGGCACCTGCTCATTAAAACATTGTTCCAGAGCCCAACTAGTGGTCAAAAACTCCACAGAGTTTGTTTAATGGAGTGAAAATAAAATTTTATGGTATAATTTACAGTTTTGTGTAGCATATGGATTTCATTTGAAGTGGAAAATGTGGGCCCTCTCACATAAACACTCTCTCAACAAGAGCACCATTCACGTTCGAGCTCCTGGTCTCAAATGGGGAATACAAACTTCACTGGGTGAATTGGATGTCACGGTAAAGGTACTCTACACTCTGGGTTTGAAAACTCTGATGGATCTAATGTGAAGTTTTTCATTAATATACATTCAGCAGTGGCACTCAAATTGTGTTTGTGCAGTGTAAATTCCCAACTTAACTGAAGGAGCAGGTGTTGAAACACATTTGACTGAAGTGTGGAAATGTTAGGTCACTGTAGTTACTGTGCTTAGGTAGGTGTGACATGTTTTACTACTAGAGTAACTCAAGTTTATAGTTACTCATTGACTGTCATAGCAACACCACACTAGATGGATGTGTCATGCAATCATCAGACATTGTGTTTTGTTTTCATTACATACAGTATCATGAGCCAATTTTTCTTCCATTACTGTAAAGGAAAACATGACTTTGCCTGTCTTGAACCTGCACCATGTCATCCTCACTGTTAACAAACACTACCAGCAAAGTAAATGTTGGATAAAACACAAAGCAGTACCAGCTGACCAATCATTGATCTTGCCGTTTTTAAATGGTGCATGTGAACTGCTGTGGTAAATTCTATGTACCCACAGAGCCACCAAAAGCAGGTACTTAATGCAGAATTCAACCTCTGCTCGACATTTCACCACCATTCATTTTATGTTTTTTCACTTTTTGTCCTTAATATTTGGACTTCTCTGAGAGTGAACTTCACACACTTAATTTCATTGTAGGCATGTTTTTTAAGCAGGAAAATAAGAGCTCTTGCTTTGCAAATGCTCTACATTTAAGTGTTGTAATTTTATTTTATTATGTTAATCAAAAGGGATTCATTTTTACAATGCTTACATGGAAAATAGAGTGGCCTCCAGCATCAGTGAGTGGATGTGGCCTGGTACTTATCAGTGATTGTCAGAGGGGAAAAAATACACTTAGAAATTTGACAGGCATACTTATTGAAATTATTTAACGAGTTCTCTGGACGTTTGACAAACTGCAGCACTCCGTAGTGTTAGTCTTTAGCCTGGACCTTGGAAGAGGAGTTTTTTACAGTTCAGTTTATGCAGAAGATGTACAGAAAAAGCAAAAGGACTTTGGAAATGTTGGGCTGTATTTGATCTAGAGATGAGTGTATCAGGTGGAGACACTGGACATGAGAGAAAAGGAATATCAATAAATTAAACAAGCGTGTCCCAGAGCAGCACCACATAATAATAAATAAATAATTTCACTCTCCATTCCCTGTGAAATCATTCATCTCTGACATACAAGAGGGTTAAGAGCTAAGCTAAAGCTAACACCACACCAGCTCTCTTTACCCAACATTTTCCTCGCAAATGTACAATCATTGGTGAACAAAATGGATGAGAATCGACTCCGCATCATCAACAGCAGAAGACTTTTGAACTGCAATGTCATGATCTTCACTGAGACATGGTTACAGTGCTATTGAGCTAGCTGGATGCCACACACTCCGGGCCGATAGGACGGCAGATAAATCTGGTAAGACCAGAGGTGGAGGATTGTGCATTTACGTTAACAAAGCTTGGTGCACAAACTCTGTTATTGTTAGGAGACACTGCTCAGCTAACCAAGAGTTTCTCATGGTTAAATGTAGACCGTTGGAGTTCACTTCCACCATTATAACGGCAGCTTATATTCCTCTGGATGCTGATTGCAAGCTTGCTATGAGCGAACTTCATGCAGCCATCAGTAAACAACAGACTGCTCACCCGGAGGCTGCATTTATTGTTGCAGGAGATTTTAATCACTCAAAGGCAGTGCTCCCCAAATTTCACCAGCATGTTTCCTGTCACACCAGAGGAAACAGAACTTTGGACCATGTCTACAAAAACATGGCTGAGACTTACGCCGTGGCCCCCCTCCCTCACCTGGGTCAATCTGATCACCTTTCTTTGTTCCTCACCCCCAAGTATTCACCTCTCATCAATCGTGTGAAGCCATCAGTGAGGACCATCAAAGTATGGCCTCCAGGAGTAGACTCCACATTCCAGGACAGGTTTCAACACACAGACTGGAGTATGTTTGCCTCTCAGGCCACCTGTGGCTCTCATACGGACATCAGGTGACAGAACAGGTGACGCACAGGCCTACAGCACTTCCAGGGCAAATCTGAGGGTGGGCATCAAAAAGGCCATGCACTGCTACAAGCTAAAGTTAGAGGAGCACTTTTCCAACTCCGACCCTCGATGCATGTGGCAGAGCATCCAGGCCATCAGCAACTACAAACCCAGACACTCCACCCCCGTAGCCACAAATGTCTCCTTCCTGAACGAGCTTAACGACTTTTATGCTCGCTTTGAGAGAGACAATAGGGAAACCGCCACCAAGCTCACACCCTCAGCTGACCCACCAGACCATCACACTCACCTCCACAGGTGTCTACACTGCACTGAGCCGGATCAACGCGTGCAAGGCTGCTGGAACAGGCGGCAACCCTGATCGTGTACTCAAGGCGTGTGCAGAGCGGCTCGCTGGGGTCTTCACGGATATTGTCAACCTGTCCCTCACCCAAGCCGCTGTACCAGCATGCTTTAAATCCATCTCCATTGTGCCAGTACCGAAACACTCTAGTCCAACGTGCCTGAACGACTGCCGCCCTGTAGCACTCACACCCATTGTTATGAAGTGCTTTGAGCGGCTGGTCCTGGCACAACTAAAGGACTTCCTCCCATCCACACTGGACCCATACCAGTTTGCCTACCGCAGCAAGAGGAGCACAGAGGATGCGGTCTCCATGGCACTGCACTCTGTACTTACATACTTGGACAATAAGAACACTTATGCACAAATGCTGTTTGTTGACTTCAGCTCTGCATTCAACACTCATTCCTTCCAAGTTAATTACCAAACTTGGAAACCTGGGCATTAACGCCTCCATTTGCAGTTGGATTATGGACTGCCTGACAGACCTCAGCTTGTTAGGTCAGGCCACAACTGCTCCACCACCGTCACACTCAATACTGGCATACCACAAGACTGTGTGCTGAGCCCCTTCCTCTACTCCCTCTTCACACTCAACTGCAGGCCTGTGCATGGATCTAACGCCATCATCAAGTTTGCAGACGATACTACGGTGATTGGTCTCATCAGCAACAACGATGAGACTGCCTACAGGGAGGAGGTCCAGCACTTGGCCACATGGTGCTCAGACAATAACTTGCTCCTTGTCACCTCCAAGAGCTGACCAAAAGGAGCTCATCGTGGACTTCAGGAAGGAGAGAGGAGGCACACGTGACCCCATCCACATTAACGGGATGGCTGTTGAGCGTGTCTCCAGCTTCAAGTTCCTGGGGACCCATATTTCGTAGAACCTGTCCTGGACCACCAACACCTCCTGTCTGGTCAAGAACGCTCACCAGCGCCTCTTCTTCCTGAGGACACTGAAGAAGAGCCAACTGTCCTCAGCTATCCTGGTGAACTTCTGTCGCTGCACAGTAGAGAGCATCCTAATCAACTGTGTCACAGTCTGGTATGGGAACTGCTCTGCTGCAGAGCGCAAGGCACTGGAGCGGGTGGTGAAAACCGCCCAGCGCATCACAAGGA
Source organism: Siniperca chuatsi (assembly GCF_020085105.1). Lineage (NCBI taxonomy): Eukaryota > Metazoa > Chordata > Actinopteri > Centrarchiformes > Sinipercidae > Siniperca > Siniperca chuatsi. The sequence goes on along the minus strand of NC_058050.1, from coordinate 26,007,099 downwards.
CTCCACTTCCAGCCATTGAGGACATCCAGAGGAAACGCTGTCTGCGTCTAGCCCACAGCATTCTTAAGGACTCCTCCCACCCTGCCCAGAGACTGTTTTCTCCCCAGCCTTCCGGCAGGCACCTCAGGTACCTCCGGACAAGGACCAGCAGACTGAGAAACAGCTTTTTTCCCAGAGCTGTCTTCCTACTGAACTCTGCCCCTGATTCCACTGTCCTCTCATATACCTTAACTTAAATGCTGCTATATTGTTTTTGCTGCTGCTATATTGTTTTTGCTACATGTACCACATGTTCATTTGCACTCTAGTACCATGTACTGAATACTGCAATAACTCATCTACTGCACTGTTAACTATTACTATTTCTGTCCATAATTTGCACTACTTAATATTCATTGCACTACTGTTCTGCCCAGTCCAATTCATTATTGTACATATCCATTAGTATACTTCTGTTTATAGTAATGCCATCTGTATATAATGCCCATAGTACCACTTGTAAAATATTTTCATAATAATGCTCTATCCTACATTTATGCACACACTTTATATTCTGCACTTGCTTATTGCACTTCTGGTTAGACCTAAACTGCATTTTGTTGCCTTGTACTTGTACATGTGTAATGACAATAAAGTTAAATCTAATCTAATACAAGTTGAGTGAGAGCTTGCAGACAGACACGTTAGTGGAGGTTTCGAGGCACAGCTGGTCAGTCATGCTCTTGTCATTCTCCAAAGGCTTCTTTATTTAGGGGTCATAGGTCATCAAACTGAAATCAATCTCAATGGGGTGCAGTATCTGAGCAATTGCCCCCAGCTAAAGGGGCCCACATAAGATCGCACATGCTAACATAGATCATTTTTAAAGGATAACCCTAGCCTATAGGCTAGCATGCATTGGTTTTGGGGAACTGTGGGAAACAGATGTTCTATTTTTAGCCACACCCACTGTCATGTCATGTCAGGAGACAAAAGGAGTTGTTTTTTTGTGAGCTGTTGCTTTCTAGAGTGTACTTGTTGGTGGTACTTTACACTGCAACAAGGGAACTCCCCTGCTGCCATTACTGAGAATGTTTCTGTCTTTACACAAAAGAGGTTGTTTGAGTCACTTTCACTACACCACATGCTAATACTCACATTTTGTTAATCAAAATATTATCATTATTAGTGTGTATAACAATGTAACTGAAAAGGTGTTATTACTTTTGTGTATTTGTTGCATTCTGTGTTGAAGGTTTGGTCATGTTCGTTGTTTGTTGGTTCTGTAGGTTAACTAATTCCCTATTTGTCTCTGTTTGCAACTTTTTGTGACCGGTTTCAGAGGATCTAAATTCATCTGAATGTGTGGTTAGCTGCTTGATGTTACTCCCGTAAATATATTTGTGTGTTAGTCCTTGTTGAGATTTATTTGTCACACTATGAAGTATGGAGCCAGAAATGGAACTGCACCTGCATATTTTTGCCACAGTGGCCATGGCCAGACACTTTACACAATTAATTGCAGTTCACTTGTGAATAGTGATGAGAAGACCGGTAATTTGGTAATTTTTTTTAACGTGGCTACACACATAAAAGAAAGCTGGATGTTCATTCTATTCAACAAAATAGAAAATCAGCCATGTGATGCAACTTTCATTTGTTGCTGTGTCATTGCTGTTTGTGTTGTTTTAGTGAGAGAAAAAGGATGATATCACTACACATCAGTATACAAGATATTTCAGTGGTTTTAGTTAATGTGTTTTGGGAATGAGAAATTAGCACAATTCTCTAAATGTTTGAGAGGAAGCAGGAAGACAACAACATCTGATTTTAGTGTCAGCCATTAGAGTACTTAGAGTACACAGCGATAATCATTTTATCCTCAGTCTGAACAATTTCAAGCTAAGCAGTAGAAATTAAGAGCTTGTCTATATTGCCAACGCAGTGTGTTACAAGATAATGTTGCATTGTGTTGCCGAAAAAGTTTAGCAAGGTTTCCACTTTTTTGCCAGAATACCCTGCATGTTTTTGGCTCTTACGTACCTTAGTCAGAATTATTGTTCTGATTTAAAGAATCCTTTTGTAAAACCATCTCTTCAAGGCAAAATTTAGTGTATGTACTCACTGGGCCTGGATGTGTTTCATGCTTGTCGAGGCCCAGTCCATGATCGCTGTCCACACTGGGATGTAGACCATGAAGACTTCATGAAGGAACATTTGGTGCTGGGTCACTGTACACTCATCATAGATTAGGGCTTTAATAATTCAGATAGTCACTCCTCCTAACTTAATTCAATAACAAATTTGATCTTTGTTGGGAATAACTACTAGAAAATAATAGTTGAGCAAAAATAGCATGCATTGACATTAAATTAAAAAATATTTGAGTCAGTATAGGGAAGACATAGGGAATGATGAAATGTGTTTCAATAGAATTTTGATTTGATACTTAAGGAAAAAATGTTGACAGTATTTTGAACCTAGCTGTTTTTCTACCTTTCACATTGAGCACAAAAACAGCTCTCAGCCAATATGGAAGATATTGAATTATTTACAATATAGCATGAGAATTATTTTCCAAAGGGAGTGTTGCAAATGACAGTGTGGCAGCTAGGAGGTGATGGATCTCAGACACACAACTACTTAGAAATCCTCAGTGCTTGCATAGATCTTTGGATGCATGCCTTACTGGGGTATGTGAGGCAAAAGGAAAAGAGTGTTATCACAAAATTGTCACTTAAAAATCACTTGAATGCAATATCTGCTTGGAAGTTGCATTCTGAAACTGTGCATTTATTGTGAGCTGTCAGAAATAAAGATGCTATCGTGGAGAGGGGATACTGAAGCAGAGTTCTTCCTTGTCATGTGTAAGCTTGCATGTTGTTGTGGTGGCTGTTCACAACGCACATAGAGATACTGTAAGCCCACACAGATTAGTGTTTCTCTGATGTTGGTTTTGAATATCTTTTGCGCAGATATGTCAAGTGCTGTGTTAGGACTTTCCTTCACTGTTTATAAGATGATTTCATACTCTGTGAATAGTTATCAACACAGTTACTGAGACTTCCTCTTGGGTCTTTAGTCATTCTGCAATGTTTTATATTAACTTGACTTTATAAAGGAGAGAGTTTGACTGATAACAGCATTGGTATAAGGGTCCAACCCTGTCTTAGCCTGTTCTGTCCCTAAACCCATGACTTGGTGCATGTATGTGTATCTGTATGCATTCTATAGTAAATTGCAAATATAAGTATGAAACCATTTATTACTGGAGTAACCAGATGGGAATGACCTGGCAAATCAAGGTGCTTAATTACATTTATGCAGAAATCCAGAGAGAAAAAGTACAATGTCCTGGAAAATCTTGTGTTGTCCTGGAAAATTATTTCAACGTCCTCCTATTTTCCTTTAGCTGAAAATGAACTACTAGACTATCTATCAGAGCTCCCCAAAACGGATAACATTGCCATCTGAAAGGGCTAAGTTATGTTCAGGATCATATTAATGTTCAAATGGTAGTTTATAGACGAGAGTATTTGAATAGGCTCCTTTGGGTTTTGTTGTGGAAACGCTGTGAACACACGCCCAAGTCACGTCACATGGTAGCACATGCAGGTTGGATGACATTACAACTTAAGTGGCCAAACTCTAAATAATGTTAGTTACATTATCCTAAAAATGTAAATATTAGCTGACTGCTGGCTGGTAGCTGTGGAAGTTTTTATTAGGTTTACAGATAAATGTTGCTTTCTTCCCAACTTGTTTTAAATGGTTGAATAATGTTAAGTTGGTTAGCCTGTTTGGATAATGAATGGGAAGCTGGGGTCAAAACAATGAATGAGAGCCCAACTGTATGTGAGTCAAACACCGGCTAAATACTGGCTAACAGTACTTTTTTACTTTGCTAGCATTGTCTCTTAAAATGTACATGAAATATTTAGCTCACACTGGGTGTGATTAGCCTCGTTAAAGTCTCCATGTAATATTACTAGTAATGGGGCTAAAGTATGGTGTGATACACTGATAAGTCAGTGGCAGTTAATAATCCTAGCAAACTTGACTAACTTTGAACTTTTGTACATTTAGGTATGTAAAGTTCAGTCTAGATTTGTCAGTAGGCAAAATTGTAGGCTACTATTTGTATTATTGATGTTCAGGCTATTCAGTTATTGGTGTTCAGGCAGCAATGGTTGATATAATTCATAAGATAAAAAGGGATTCAGGTTATAAATGAATAATAATGATACACTTGCAAAGCATAGAGCACAAAGGGCTTTCCAAAAGAAACAAAATAAAATACGACAGAATACTATAAAAAGTAAAAAATATAATAACAATATTAAAACAGAGCATTAAAACAAGGCGAGCAATTAAAAAAACAATAGTAAGAGGAGATAGTAGTAAAAGTAGTGACATTAAAACATCTAAAGGTAATGCCGTATACTAAAATGTTTCTATAACACTTGTCCTCTAGCCATAGACTGCACGTCTTTTTAATCAGACTTCCACAGAGAGGAACACATTAGTGTATGGTGCGATCTCTGTCCTAGAAAATGATCTCTAGAAAAGAGTGGGAACCCTGATACAGAAAACAGCAATTTGCTATTTTTTGACCACATAAATTCACATACATAAATTAATCAAATGGAAATGGATATGAATTTTGTATATTTCTCATCTGATCATAGCTGGAAATATAGACCTGGAGCCTTTTTCTAAGACGCTGATCTACTGTGGCTTGGACCTTATTTGTATGTCGCTTTGTAATAAAGCATCTGCCAAATGAAACCAGTAAAACCTGGTACCTTCTTAAATCTTGAACATGGACTTGTGGATAAAGAAAGACCAGGTCTGGACGTGATGACTGATCAGACCAAGTTGAATCAGATCTGTTCAAGTCTGGGTCAGTTAGTGTTGACAGTCGTCAGGTAAAGTCGTAAAGTGTGTGATATGTAAATATTCTAATCTTAGGTCTTCAGATCCAGTCGCTGCCAGTCGTTGTCAATGATTTTTTTTAAACGTGTTTGATATTTGCAGTTGACATCTGCGGTCGATGACATCACTTGTGTGCCGCCAGAGGGAGAAAAAAAAACAGCTTTACCAAAGTTAGCTTCGTTTTACAAAGTTCACTCACCTCCAATTCCCTCTGCAGGCTCTACAGCCTGTGTTGCCCACGCCTCTCCATCCCAAGCTTAAATAAAAACCTTTCAACCTTTTTCAACTTTGAAAGCCAATGCAAGTGTTCAATCCATTGTCAACTGTATTCCTATAGTGGCATCATTTCTCATGTCCACCATCGCTGTGCATGCTAACTACCTATTTCTTCTTCTGTGAAACATGTAGCTGCTCCCATAAACTATAACATCACTGTGCTGAGGATTTTCACAAGAAAGCAATATGCACTTTAAACTGTACAGACTTGTCTATAGATCGAATCACTTTTGTACGGAATTCATCTCTGATGAGAGCAGCAAAACTTCTTTTCTAATTCTGAAACTAATTATATTTACATTAAACAATTGCAGATTCTTACTTTACTTGGTACAACACAGGATACCAACTCATTCAAACTGCCATTGTATTGTCTATTACTGTCATTATATTCCGTAATCTTCATTTTCACTGTTCAACACATCCCAGTTCCCTGGGTTCATCCCTGACCTCCACTGTGATGTAACTTCCGTTCAGTTTGTTATTTTCCGTGATGTTATATCCTGTTCTATATTTTTCTTTGACCACAGGATGCAAAGCAAGCTTTGTTGCATGCCCAGGAGCATTCTTCAATCAGAACCAGCTCCAGACTCTGTCCAAGTCACATTTTCTCTTTCCCTTTCTCTTTTTTCACCCTCTGTCTCTCTGCTCTGTCTCTCATAATGCATACAGTGTTAGACCTGATAGACCTTGCCCTCATTCTGTAACAACCATACATTCTCCAGCTGCTCTTATAGTTGCTCTGCAAACATCTTTTATCAGTTATAGTTCAGCTTTGGCACATTTACAGCCATCCCACATCTTTCACAATGCTAATGGAAACTAGTATCCAACAGGTGTGATTGAGTGGGAGGCAGTTCTTTTTTATCATCAGTCATCGGTTTTATGGAAAATTCACTTTGACCGAACAAAGCAAAACCAAAACAGGCAGCAGTTGGTGTATTAAACATTTTAAGTGATGGAAAGGTTCTGAGTTGCTATATCTGTTTTCTTCATTCTGCCTAGAGTGTGAGATTGATATTTACTTCAGATTTGTTCCATACCCATATGGCAGTCAATATCAGTCAATTAAAAGCATAATTGAATGTTCACTAAACCCCTCCCCTGAACACCAATTGTCCAGTCATTGCTAAGCAACTGCAGGTCTGTCAGACTTTAGATTTCTCTATATGTTGAAGTGGTGTGCATGGGGCTCTAGTAACAGTGATACTCGATATATAAAGAGGGTGGATGGTGGTTTCTTTTTTTACCCTCTCCAAAACCAATTTATACACGAACAAAGGTGTAAGGAATGATTTAATCATTGTGTTAATCTGCAAATAAGCTGCAAATATTAGCATGTCCGGCTAACTAGCTAACTACCTACAGTAATAACCCATCGTTACTTCCAAGGTCAGGGGTATTTCATACTACATAATCATGTAGGATTACAGGTTACTTTTAAAAAAAAAAGCCCTGTTCACGACTAGCACATCCACTGTATAATATTTCCCCACTCTGTGGAAGCTGGTCCTGGATGCTTGCCATATGGTGTAGGCTAACGTTAGCGGCTCTGTCCTGCTGTATTGGATTTTGGGACGTTTACAGTCCAGCAACCCCAGCCCACCTTGTTATCTGATATAGTATTAAGTTCATCACACACATTGGTTAGACCTCAGCCTTAAAGTCATTTCTCATGTAACGTTAAAAGTGAAACATACTGTTTGAAAATACAAACAATAAAGCCTAAATCTAACCTCTGTCTAGCTTGTCCAAATATGTAATCTAAGCATTCAAACAGGGTTATGTTAGAATGAAATAAAAGTCTGATCTTGATCATTTGAGAATTTTTCCTTGTCATGCTAATGGCACTTGGACTAACTATATCTATAATGCAATGCAATGCATAGCAATGCTGTTTTTTTATTTCCGTGTCTTCTGCACAAATAATCAGCTGGTAAGGATGCAGACTTTTTGCTGGGACATGCAGCTTTTAGCCTCAGACCCCTTTACTGGTTTCTTGTTTTAGAACATGTCAGAAGGAAACATGAACGAGTCAGCCAGAGAGTTTTCAACCAACACATGAAGCTAATTTTAGCTTAATTAGCGAGCTAGCTAGCTACAGCTATTAAAATCTGCTAGCAACAGTTGTCATTTCAGCTGACAAAATTGGCTGTCACTGGCTAGAAATGAAAAGCCTGTTTTTGTCTACCTCTGTCTGAAATGAAATGTCTAAGAATTTCAAGTTGTAATTTATCATTTACCATTGTAAACTATATATAAATTGTGCAAAAATGGAGAGCTTGGCAGGCATAACAACAGTGACTAAAGGGGGCTAAGCTTAGCGAAAGCTCATTTGCATGAATTTTAGCAGTAGTCAGATTAGACAGGCTTTATGCTAAAGCTGTAGAAGCTCGCAGTCTAGCTCACAGAACCATAATAATAACTGCAATAAGAGACAGACATCTATTCTGTTTCCCCTGTTGGGACCCAGGCGTTAGTCATCCAATCAATTACCCAGGTCCAGTGATCCAGTGCCAGGCAGGAAAAGAGCTCCCACCAGGGCACCACGGACACGGAGCCAAACAAATTATACACGACCTCCAAGTACAAGGCAGGAGTCCTTTTTTTGTTGGGCAAAGAGGAAGTGAAGAAGAGAGAGATTCCATGCAGGCATGCAACCAGAGCTGAGTCTCTCACTCAACAGTCCACCAAAATAGTTGTCAAATCTGACTCAGCTAAGAAGTAGCTTAATCCACTGTTATCCTGGATCTTTACACATTTATATATCTAATGCTTGCAAGCAAGCCAGAATAAGCACTAAAGATGTTATATAATCCTTATTTAATACCTCTAACATAGATAACAACACATAGTTGTACAGGCACAGTGCCCATGGATCTCTGCACTGTGGCTACATAGATAAAATTACATAACCCTTAAGGTGGTTATGAAATTGACTTGAAGTGTGTCATCTCACTGGTTCACTCTTTTTCTCCTGATTCAATAGGCACAATGTGTGGTTGCCTCCTTCCCGTCCTCCTCCTCCTCCCCCTATCAGGTCTGTTACCATAGCAACTTAATGAAGGCTAAGGAGGCCGTTTAAAAGTATATGGGCTGAAAATATCGACTGGGCAGCATCAAGCTAACCAGCTAGCAACCCTAATCAATCCGGCAAGACTTAAAATTCTGTTTGTCTGCTGTCGCGGGTTTGAGGCTGATTTGACGAGAAAGGGCTTGCACAAGTATGGTCAGCTTTATTACAAAAGAAAAGGGAAGAATCAAGGAGTCAGATCCTAGAAAAGTTGGCTTTAGTCCAAGTAGTACAAACTCATCTGCCCCAGTCTTGGGTCACCCTCTATCCAGCTACTGCCTGGCCGTCTGCCAGTGCCTTTCTCTGTGTTTTCCCACCTCGCCTCCCAGTGCCAGAGCTTTGTCGGGAAGTTAAAGGGGGAGATGTTTCTCCTTTTGGAGACCTCCTTTGGAACCAAGGCACATTGCAGACTAGTTTCAGCTTTATTGTGGTTCAGTAAGACAATTTTGGAATTCTGAACTCTTACCAGAAAGAAAAAAGCATAAAACAGGTACATTAGTGGTTAATTAGCCTAGTTAAACAGTGTGGCTTAAGTGATGCATTATTATTAAATGGCTTGAATTGTCTTAGGGTTTTCCTGCTGGGACAGGAAAAGAGGGAACAGGTGTGTCTCTTAGGGCCCAGTAAGATTTAGGCAGACACAGTCATCATCCATTCATCAGCATTCTCTTTCTTATTTTAATCTCTATTTGTGTGTGTCTTTGTGTCCTTCTCTGTCTCACCTCCCCACTCCCATCTCTGTTGTTCTGCTGTCCATTGTTCTGGAGACCCAAGCTGCTGCCGTGCACTAAGAAAAACCAAGTGTACAGATGTTTCTTACAAAAAAAGACACTCCCCTTCCCTTTTCCTGGGGAAACCTTCTCTTTCTTTCATTTTTGCTGTCTTTTCTTTCTCATTTACCCTCCACAAACCAAAACTATTTCTCTATGGTTGCACATCACAGTCCCTTTGTGTGGTTAGAACTCATATTATTTGGGGGTTTCATCCAAAACCACTTTGGTTTTCCATTGCAAATTTAGTATCACCACTTGGATTTCCATTAAGAACTATTTGCAGTGAGTAGAGAGATGAACCAAACGGGGAATGAAATGAGAACCATGCCTTCTGAGTTGTCAAAAAAAAAGCTCCTGGCTTCTGTGCTTGGCACGGGCAATGCACCTTAGAGTGAAGACTGCAGAGGGCCGTCTCTGGGAGGTCTGTTTTTGACTCCCTGCATGCCTTAAGAATCTCTTACAGTAGCATTATGCTAACCTTAATTGGCTTATATGACGATATGTCAAATCACAAGGCACACCAGTGCTTTTTTAACACTGGTTCAGCGTACTATAGTGTATGTATTAGTTAGAGCAAAGTGGTTCATTTCGGGTTGAACAAATGTGTGTGTGTCCATCTGATAGAGAGAGTAAAACAGAGAAAGAAATTGTGCTACAGTTTGAGCTGACCTGAGCAAAGCTAGAATTAACAAGGCTTTGCTGAGGAATCTTTGAATCCAGCTAAGACTGATTTATTTCCTCTAAGTTGTGTTAGCATGGTGGGATACATGGGGTTAAGTCATTGACAGGGGCTGGTCCTTGTGTACAGCCACCACAGAGGGCCCACCTCTACATACTTGCTTTTTTGCCCCCCCTCGCTCTCTCTCTCTCTCTCTCTCCCCCCTACAGAATTACTTAAGGTTACAACAGATGAGTAGGGAGACTATTATTACTACCAGTGGACCAGTGAGTACTTGTGAGTTGTTAAGCCTTTAAAAAATATATGGATGAATGATTGATAAGTGGGCTCTGATTGAATACAGCTATGTACCAATAAAGGGGCTGAGTCTTCCAGAGGATTTACCACACAAATGTGGATCCTTCAGAGGATGGCCTTGGTCAGCTCATAAAGTCAAATTTGTTTATCAGTTTATCACCTGCAAGCTGCCCTCAAATAGTCAAAATGTAAGTGTCAAACTCTTTTAGTTTACAGTTTATTGATAGAAGCAAATAATTTATCAGGCTGATGGCAAATATATCCATAACCTCCATTTTTCAGTAACTGTAAGGCAGCTGCACTTCTCAGTCATATTTTAAAAGAAACTATATACAGGTCTCATGACATATTTGGTCTAAAAATGTAGAGTTCAAAGGACTCGGCCTGTGAATTAGGAAACAGCTATTGTTTGTTCTAAACTTGTCATAAAGTTGGCACTGTTGGAGATGGCAGTCTCTTCCTTTGCTTAGTTTTCTCATTTCACTGGATTGTTTACACTTAAACCCCCAACAACTCAGACATCCGTCTTCTCCACCTGAGATTACTTAAATGGCATTGTAGGAGTAGTTTGGCTCATTAGTTGTGTTCTTGTGGGGTTTTTTTATCTGTAATCTTTTGTGCAGTTTATTTCAGTACACCTTAAAACTTACTGAAATACTGGATGATTCTTAGTGAAAGAGAGCAAAGTGGTTCATTTCGGGTTGAACAAATGTTAATATTATAGTAAAGATGTAACCTTTTGGAATGCCCTAGTGTGTAAAGGCGTTCCTTTTTTTTACTCGAGCAAGACGGCCAAAGGATTGTCTACCACCTCTTTTATTTAGTGTGTCATAATAGTAGACACCTGAGTATAATTACTGTAAACAAATTAGACTATAGTCAAGAGTATTAGAAGACTGTTCCCATAAACCTTGTTGTCTGTGCTCACAAAGAAGATTTTGCTACTTATTCCATTGGTGTGGAAGAGCAGATTTCTCTTCCTCTTTTGTACTTTAAACCAGTCTGACTTGACATCCACAATCGAAGAGATTTTCCACTGAATCAGATGCATGAAAGGCTGGCAAAATCTGCTAACCTGTTGGCAATGGTCTAGTTCAGTTGCAGCTTATATACTAATGATTAAAATTTATCAATGTAAAAAAATAAATGGTCTGGAGTCACTGCTTCAGATGAAGGATACATGCAGAGTAGACTGCTGTAACATTGGACCATTTTGTGTCTAAATTTTTATTATTATTAGACTCCCTGCTTCATATAAAGGATCTTTTAATACCTTTGAGTTTTTACAACTGTTTATCACAGTTGGCTACTTGCTACTCACCTCACATACCTGCACCCACACACACCCACCTACACACCTACACACACATCCCGCAGTCACTGATTCGGTGTATTTGACTGTGAGTAGTGTGTGTACCCATGCGTATGTGTATGCAGCGCACTCAGCCAGACAGCTCATCAATGGCTGTGAGATTTTGCCGAATGTTACTATGGTAACTGCACTGAAGTTGCTTCATGTGTAGGATGAAATGAAATAGAGGATGAAGAGTATTGAAATAAGGTACGGGCATGGTGGAAGAGAAAGACGCAGAGTTTATGAATGGGATAATAGAAAGATGAAAAGCATTATTGAGAAGTAAAAGTATATTGTCTCCTTCTGTTCTCATCATGCTCCAAGTCTCCTCTGCCTCACTCACTGCTTAAGTGTCCTTACCTCTCTCCTGTGCGTGTGTGAGAGCCGTCTCATAAATGTATTCATACAGCATTAACATCATCACTGTCTTCACAGCCTTTCATCGTGCAGAGGCTTTGTGTTTTACATAGAAATTGTTTTGTCCACAGAGGAAGTGATCGGAAAATATCCGCAGCTTGACTGGTGAGTGTGTGTGTGTGTGTGTGAAGTGTTTAGGTTGTTATAATCTGAATGTGAATCTGAGCCATGGAACCAGTTCTGCCCAGGTTCTATTTGAATCTGAATCACCATCCACCGCTGTCCACACGCTTGATTTAAATGATAATCCATTTGGTTGGAGTGATTTGAGGCCAAATGGTCCTGCAGCTGGCTTCAAGAGAGGAAATGTGACTGGATGAGAAACAGGAGCAGTGGAAGCTTCTGCCTGCTTCAGACAAACTACTTTGTATGAAATGTTGGCCAATCACATTACACAGCCAAGTTGTGCTTACCTGTTCTGAACTATAGCTGAAATATCAGGTGGCGCAATAAAACTGGTATGTGATTATGAACATGAAGTCATGAGTAGCTTTGTAGAAAATAGCTATATATGAATGTTATCTCGTAACTGTTCTTACTATTTGTCAAATAGATAGGAGCCTCTCTTGCTCCATTGACACTGACCTTCCTTTTTCTTATAATTTCTTTAACAGAACCTTGAGGTCTCCTTCCTGTAGCTACTTTACAGTAAAGGCCTTTCAGAGTCACCTGCACATCTTTTATCAGCGTGTCTATAGATGATAATGTTGGTTAGTCTGTCCACCACTTTGGTACAGACTGAAGTATCTCAACTGCTATTTGATGGTTTGCCAGCAAATTTTGTACAGGCATTCATGGTTCCCAGAGGATGAATCCTGCTCACTCTGGTGGTGCCCCGACTTTCCCACTAGCGCCACCATGTGGTTGACATTTTCGCTTTTGACTGTCTCGACAGCTGTTGGATGGATTTCCATGACATTCCCATTAGTGTCAGCAGTACTTAACAAAGATGGCGAACATGGTAAACAACTGACATGTTAACATGCTGATGTTAGCATTTAGCTCAAAGCACCGCTGTTCCTAATTACAGCCGCTAGCATGACTGTAGACTCTCAGTCTTGGTCAATTTTGTTTCGTTCCTGTTTTATGTTGTTTGTAACATAAAATGTTAATATTAATATTATGCACCCAATTTGAACTCCAAATGGCCATCATCAATTCCCCTTGAACAGCTGGAGGTTTGTACTGTAAAGCAGGAGGTGAAGGTTTCTAGATAAATGGTAAGAAAAGGAACGGAACAACAGTATCTCCTCCTACACAGGAGCTAACAAATATATGATGCTCAAAATAGCTGTGTGAAGAAACAGAACTGAATTTGTGAACCAACTGACACTCGTCCTTGTAACCCATGTGAGCACACCTGGCCTGTCGATGTAGAAAATGTAGAAGAGCCTGTTTTTGGAAAGTTACGAAAATGTTTAGGTATACCACCTGCCGCCCAACTGGGAGAAAGCAGCTTTCCAACACTATATGACATTCTGAACAGCAAACTGAAGCGTGGCGCTGCCCTGAGAGGCACAGAAAACAAATTTGTCACTCATCAGTGCCTACTCATTTTAATGTCAGTTGCTGTCAATCTGAAATATACAGTACAGTACATATGCACGCACACACGCACACAGACAGACATATCTTTATAACTCTGTCCATGTTTCTGCCTTCCTTTGACTACATTTATCTCCTTACCATCTAACTCTCACATAAAGCAAACCAAATTTGATTTATCTCTGGAATTTAAACCAAACACAAATCATAAAATAGCATCTTGAAATCATTTACTCATTCCAAAGGTCTAATATTCAAACTGGTTCCCACAAGAACAGAGTTACAAACACACACACACACATACAGACGAGCAGCTGAAGAAAAAAGTGGGTTGCCAGCAGCATCCTCGGTTGGCTGAGCATGTCATCAGGAGCAGCAGAATCGTTTCATCGCTACGGTTGTGTGTGTGTGTGTGTGTGTGTCCAAAACGTATATGTACATTTTGTAAATAGAGTGTATCATAACAGATGACAGGGCACAGTGGGTCAGTAATTAAGGCTTTGTGTGTGTGATAGCAGCGGACAGGGTCATGGCTGTGGATTCCATTAGTGAAGAGCCTGGTGACAGACTGAAGTGTAATCACTCTGAGGATCAGTTGCTGTAGCAGCACCTTAAACAGTAGTCAGTGCGGTAATTGGCGTAAAGTCAGAGGTTTTTTTACTTGCTCAACCAAACCCTCAGTTGTTATATATTATAGGACAGAGGACGATTAAAACATCATCTTGAAAAAAATAAATAAATAAAACAAACTCCTGGTACAGTACATAAAATCTTTGCTGCTCTTTCATTTAAAGCCTTGCATGTCTTTGTTTGCCTATTTGTTTTGTTCGTGCCTTGCAATTTATATGCATTTGGTAAAAGAAGGCTATAAGGAAAGTGAAGAAACAAGATACACTCTAGACACTCATGGATAAAACTTCCTGAAAGTAACGACTAATTGCATTTCATGTCTAAGTAGCATCTGAAAATTGCAGCAAAGGACTTGGTGTAGATACTAGAACTCCACTGTTTCTTATTCTGAACAAGCATTTGTTGGTGCTTTTTAGCCGTGTTAGCAGCATGGCTGTCATGGATGGGATGGCTATGTTGGTCAATCGGTCCACCTCTTTGCAGACTAAAAGAAAATCTCAACAGCTATTGGATGGATTGTCATGAAATTTTGTACAGACATTCAAGGTCCCCAGAGGATGAATCTTACTGACTTTGATGATCACTTGTCTTTTCCACTAGCACCACCAAGAGGTTGACATTTGTGGTTTTGAGTTAAATGTCACGACAACTATTGGATGTATTGCCATGAAATTTGGTAAACACATTCATGGTCTCCTCAGGATGAATTCTAATAGCTTTGGTGATTCCCTGACTTTTTGTCTAGCACAATCATCAGGTCAATATATAAATTTGTCTGATAATTTTTAAGACCAAATACCTGCAAAGCTAATGTCCATCAGCCTCAGCTGTACTTTGTTTAGTGCTAATTTGTGTTTTTTGCTAATTAGCAATATGATACCATGCTAAACTAAGATGGTGAACTTGTTTAAATTAGCATTTAGCTCATTGTACAGCCTCACAGAGGCGCTAGCTTAGCTGTAGATTATTAGTCTTGTTAAACTTTTGTCAACATTATAGGTTTTACTTTCCGATTACAGTAAGCATCTTGTGTAGTATTATTATCTGGGTTAGCTTTTACATGGCCTTGAGAGACAGTTTTCCCTTCTGCTCCTCTGGATTCCAGTCTCCAGGTTATCTTGTTTTTATTGATATATGTGCAGCCTGTTAAATTTTGCTATCTACTTCCATGTTATCTCCCCTTCCCACATTTTCAATATGCTGTTTAAATGTTAGGCAGCTTTTTGTTGTGCGTGTCTGTGCAAACAGAAGTAAACAAAGGAGAGTGTCAAAATAATTCCCCACAAAAATCATTCTTCCATTCATTCCATTCAAGTGATTGCTCCCCTTGATTATGATTCTGTCCCACCCAGACATCAGAGCTGTTTTCATTATCATGTTTACCAAGGAGAGGTAGAAGCTGTTCTGCAGCATTAACCGCCTGGCTGCTGGTTATTTTACTGTTTTAGGGCATGGCTGGAGCTCAAGCTTTTCCATCAGGTGCTGGGAGTAGATAATTCAACACTGATAAGTTATCACTTCTCAGATATCCTTCCTTATATTGTGGAATTTCTACTCAGTGGTGGCCTTGGTTGAACCTTGAGTGCAGGAGGCCTGTTTTTTTTTCATATCTGCCATGATTTGACTTGATATTGGTAGATTGAAAGTCTGAGTTTTCACTGTTTTTCTCATTTCTCATTTCATAGTAGTTGACTAGACACCGTAGATGACCTGCTTCCAAGGATGTGAAAAATTAACTTTCAGCAGTTGTCATTTTCTCTGGTTTCACTTGTATTTGAACACCTTGCTAGGTGGTTTTAGGTATACAAGTGACTCATTTCCTGAGGGTTTTGAATGAGTGAAGGCCAAGGCGAGGCTGACAGGGCGTTGCACAGGGCTGAATGCATACTGGACATAAATGCATACAACCTAAACACATACAAGATGAAGTATGCTAGGGAAATTACTGCATGTGCTGTAGCCATCTCAATCATGTTTGGTTCTTCTAATTGTATTTTGATTGCATAAAGGCTTATGGTTATGGTTAATGTATTGAGAGCACAACCTCACTGACACCAAGAGAAGGCACTTCCTGTTTGTGTCACCAAAAGGACAGATAAAAAAAAAACAGACTCAGAACTCTTCCACTGTGGCTCTTGTCACTTTTTGCCTCGCTGTCACTATTTCCCTGTCTTACTCTGACTCTCCATCTGTCTGTCTGCGTATCTGCTATCTCTTTAGTCTCTCGAGAGGTAATGTCTATGGAGACCCAAAGGGGCCAATATTAAACAAATAAATAAGAGATTATGAGATAAATAATCATACAAATAAAAACAGACAATATATGTAATTATGACATTGTGAAATAACACAATAGAATTTTAAAACTCAACTCAGTATTAATACATATTATTTCCTGTTTTATTTACAGTAAGCATTGGGTAATTTTTATTTCATTGCAGCAGTATTTCAAAATATGTTATTTCAAACTCTTTTGAAAGACTTCTAATACAGCCTGAAGCAACGGCCAATCACATAACTGCCACTGCCCTGTTTGTTTTATGAAACATTTAATAGTTTCTAGTCAAACAAGTGAATTTAGTAAATACAAAATTTGTCTGTTCATTGAGGTGTTTTATGACCTTAATATCCAGGTCATCATGTCCAAGTCACCAATCACTCAACATGGCACCTAGCAAACATTTTTATGAGCACTATGACTTTTATTGTCAGAAAGTAATATAATGTGCCTTTATTCTGGCTCAACTGCATGTAGATAATGACTCATCATCGTTACTATTTTGAGTAAATTTTGTATTTCTCAGTTTTCAAGAACATTTAAATCGACTACAAACAGGGATTACAAAGCTATATCCTGTTCATAAGGATCTACACTGCAAACACTGATACGCCAGTTCCAGGAAGAGAATTAAGAAATTGTTTCTCATGAGGTTATGAATCTGAATTATGTTTGTTGAGCAGCTTAGCTTAAATATCATTTGATTGCACCACCTTTTCCTTCCAGTGCAGCTAAGATGAGTTTAGTGTGTGTGTAGAGAGATTTTATAGCGTAATTAAACCCATGTTGGGAATATGGCGCTGTGTGTACTCAGAGTACACAATGATGTTTTCCATGGAAAGTTCCAATAGTTTGTAAAAAGGGAGTGATTTTAGTCCTGATAAACGTTAAGTCTGAAAAGAAGGCTTGTTTGGTTCATATCTCGGTAAAGCCACTGTGTCCCTTGGCTTAGTTTAGTGGTTATTTAGCTGATGCATACACAGAATTCAGGCCTCAAAACCAACACCCTACAGTGTAACAGATTACTCAACTCCCCTTTCAAAGCAAAGTAGAATTCAATAGGCATATTATATATACATATATAACACAAAACGTGTTTTTCAAGGACCAGCTGTACAAAGCATGGTAATGAGTTCTACCCACAGAAAAAAAGACACATTTGAATTTATAAAACATTTGTTTGTTTTGGGGCTGGTGATGTACAGCACTACACCAGTAATATGAGCAGTAAATGCACGCGCAGCAGACGGGAGAAGTATTTATAAATGGAGCAACTTGCTGGAAACCAATAAAGTAACAGTTTAGAGGGAAATTTGTATGCAACACTCATCTTTACATTTCCAAAACGTTTTTTACTGCCTCATAATGGTAGATATCTGTCGACTCTAGCTAGCTAACATGACACATGTAATTCCAGTGAGAAACGGCAGCTAGTAGCTGTAATAATGCACACAAAGTTAGCTTTTGCAGGTGCAAATTGAACTGAGTGTGTCATAGACCATCGATGGGCAGCACGAGTAAAAAACACAGCATCCCCTTCACACAAGTAATGTTAGCATTTCTGAAATTCCTGCTGTTTGCCTGCTGCACAAGTTAAGAGCACAGAAATTCCCTCATTCTTGATACTAGTAACGTTAGCTGCAGGGAATCATGAAAAAGACTCCGCACACCTGTTTGTGATTATATTTTTCTCTGAAATATTGTAAGAGTAAGAAGATGATGCACTTCCAATCCAAGAGCCATCAGTGTTCCACCTCTAATCAGCAGTAACCAATCGCACACTGAAACTCTAAATGTATGTCAAACTGATCACGTAAGCATTGATCATGTAGCCTGACAAACTTTTGCGCAATTCATAAACACACAGTGTGAGCTGTTACCTTATAATGGGCAAAACTATCTAATACCTCATTGAAATCCAGGGCTCTGATCAAATTGCTACATGCTACTAGCTAATTATGCAATCTGAGCTGAAAAGGAGGTTTCCTTCTCTGTACTTTAGTGATTCCTGCAGTTTATGGCATAAAAGACCTTTTAATGTTGATCTGCTCATATGCTCTAAGTCATTCTTGTCTGCTTTCTACCCCTGCGTGTGCAAGCATGTCAGGATGACATCACTCCAAAATATGTAGATTAATACTATAGATTAAAACGTGTTTATCCCATTCAGCTAGTAATTCTGGTATTGAAGGTCTATACATTTTATACGTGTGTGATGAACAGTTTTTCATGTCTGTCCTTCAGCTGGGACCCAAGAAATCAATAGAACACTTTGTTGCACTTTTAATAGTCTGTTGATGTTGATCCCATCCTAAAACCAAACCCTCTCACCTCTCTCTCTCCCAGCTGTGAGCTGAGTGATTGACAGGACCGACAGACATGGGGAAGCAGAACAGCAAGCTCCGTCCTGAGGTGATGCAGGACCTCCTGGAGAGCACAGACTTCACCGAGCACGAGATCCAGGAGTGGTACAAGGGCTTCCTGAGGGACTGCCCCAGCGGTAACCTCTCCATGGAGGAGTTCAAGAAGATCTACGGGAACTTCTTCCCCTACGGAGACGCTTCAAAGTTCGCCGAGCATGTCTTTCGCACATTTGATGCTAACGGCGACGGGACAATAGACTTCCGGGAGTTTATCATCGCACTAAGTGTGACGTCACGTGGCAAGCTGGAGCAGAAGCTGAAATGGGCCTTCAGTATGTATGACCTGGACGGAAATGGGTACATCAGTAAATCTGAGATGCTGGAGATTGTTCAGGTGAGTGTGCATGGGGACAGATGGACACATCATGCTCAGTGTGTCTTTGTATACAAATACAGCATATTGAACAGACTATGGATAACAAAAGAAACACAGAAAAATGAAAAAACATGACAGAAAATTTTGCCAACAGGAAGAAAGTCTCATGGTAGCCTCAAGAGTTGTCTGTGACTGAGGCAGTCAGTTCTGAATTGATAAACATCAGGTGACACATAGACACGTTTACACTCTCTCTCACACACACACACACACACACACACATTAACTGTAACATTAGCCAGGGAAGTGATTGTTAAACACTGTCGTATTAACAGTACTGACATTGTATCCATAACACACTCTTTATGAGACTAGGAAAACAGTGCTGGCATTTTAAGAACAGGACATGCACCTCTGCTCCATGGAGGTAGAATGCTCTTACAGACATGGAGCTCCATCGAACACATGATTTCTGAGAGATATCTTGTTCAGGACCTTGTTCATTTACTGCCAACATTGAAGTGTCAGTTAGTTACATGCATTTAGATATTAAGATCAATTGGAAATGTTCTTTTTCCTGCCAATAAAAGTAGTTTTGGAAACAGTCAGGGATTCATTACCTTTACTCCTTCTTAAATGTAGCTTTTAATCTTCTCTAGAAAGGAAAAGGATAGATTTTCCATCTATTCTGCACCTTTGAGTTCCACAGATAGAACCCAAGCTTAGCCAGTCCATGCCTGCTAAAACACCTACTGTATACTGCCTATGCTCCTTCCTTTGAAGTTTTAAAAGGTTAGCTTGTAGTCTGAATTAAGACTGTATTAAGTCTTGTGCTATTGTGTTTATGTGTGCATGTTTTACCTAGTACAACCATTAGCACATTTTGTAAAGCCTACATTGTTTCTTTTAGAGTTGCCAAAAGCAGTCTTATCCTGGAAAGATACGGAAGGACGTTTATATTAAATCCCTGACAGTGTTAAAAGCTCTGCACGCTAACCTGTTGTTATTCATTAAGGTAATGAAGGTAAATGTCAACTAAAATGCCCAGCGGGTTATGTGGGCTTTCAAACATTCTTACCAACGTCTTTTTTTTCTGTAGGAAGAAAGATGAAACTGACACAAGCAATTTGAGAAACACTGGTCATTTTGAAATGAGAGGTATAGTTTATTTCCAGATTTTTAAAGGATTGAATCCAATTTTTTGTCTCTGTGGAACATTTAACAGCTGTATGGTTGTTGTAAGGTTTGCAGTATAACAATTGGACTTGTGGGTTGTGCAGCAGGGCACAGCTCACCTTTAAAAAAGAAAACGACAAGGGAAAAGGGGCAGCATGGCATTTCCTGCACAAGAGCTTCTCATGTAAACAGACAATTACAGCTGCACACACATACACTATATATCGATGTTTGTGGGTGTGTGTAAGACTTCTCCCCTCACTTTTTTTCTTACTTCCTCCACATTTGTGTAACAGCAGCTAGTTGGTTCCACTTCAGTTCCACCTAGTTTCACCTCTCATCCAGCAGACTTTTAGAGACACTATTTCTCTGTGATGTATCTACAATCTCTCATTTTCTTTTGTCACTGCCCAGAAACAGTAATTGCCCAGTGCGGCATCATTACCGCGGTACCAGCAGGGGGCACTTAAGTTCATTAGCATTTTCATTCTCACACCCAGGAGTTGTTTTGGGCTCCAACAACCACCGGGTGGCATCTGTTAGCGAAGTGGGGCTCATGAAAACGCTTTTGGAATCCCCACTGACTGTACATGGCAGTCGTAGTCCTACAGTACAATGCACATCACTGCAGGACTTTGACTGAAATTGGTCTGAGTTGGAAATTAGAAACACAAGTGAGCATGATCAGTAAAAACATGGAGGGTCCTTCTGCCTTTACAATCTGCAGGTGTCACTGTGTTTTAGTTATGACGTTTATTTCTTTGCACCCCTGGCCCGAGCTTTTGCCTGCACTGCCCAGCAGCAGCTCTGAGCCTATAGTTACGGGTCGGGTCCTGATTTGATTTAGAGGTCGTTTTGGGTAATGTTGGTTCTGGTACTGAGCTTTGGGGTGTAGTGTGGCCACAGGTTTGCAAACTGGACCGCAGCAGGACTGCAGCCTTGAGAAAAAAAAACTTTTCACGCATTAAAACTTCAAAGGATTTCACCAACATGTTTTATTTGCTCGGGCATTGATGTGGAAACACTTGTACTTCTGGTCAATCTTCACTTTGATGAATAGAATAATAAACTCAATGGGCCTCAGTTGTCCTTACATGAATATATGAGTTTATTACAACGCAAATCTGATATCAGAGAAGATCTTGGTACAGCTTGCATACATGGACACAGTCAATACCAAACACTTCAACTCTTCATACACTTGTCTCAGCTTTATATGGTACCTAAGCCTTGAAGACATCACGCCGCCATCCATGCTTATTATAAAGGTAACGCATCTCCGAGGTCTTCAGCTTATCTTTTACCTCCGGGCATCCAAAGCCTCCCAGCATAAAGCATGCCAAGTCTGAAGGACTCGGGATGCTTCTCAGGTTAACTATCATGTCATCGCATAACTTAAACATTTCTTCATACCCATACAATTTCTCCCACAGTCCCCCTCTTTTTAATCATGAGATCAACATCACCAATAAAATAAAGTCATCTCTCTTCATATGATCTTTGAGTCCTGTCCTATACCGCCAAACAGAGGCCTCTCTAAAAAACACTATCAAGTAGTTTAAGATCACCGACAGAGGTCGTAGGTCACATGCTCCTACACACATTAAGCCAAAAATCCCACTTTAAGGAGGCGATAAATGGAACAAAAAGACCTAATGCTACTAACTACACTATCTAGACAGAGCAAAAAGGGAAATAAAACTCCAAGTGGCAAAAAGAGGAAAACCCATCTCATAAGTCATACAAGCATACATCAGATACTTTCAAATCAATGTAAAGGCGAAATGTACTGATTAAACTTGATTATAACAAAAAGCAAAACAATCAATTAATTATTAATTAGGTCACTTCTAAGGTAAAAGACAAATAATGAAAAAAACAAAGCCACTCTAATTAAGGAAATCCAAAACCATAAGATATCTGCAGCTGACTAGCATCCTAACTCTTAACCTAGATACAGATGGTTTTAGTTACAGTGATTATTACACTCATCTTAGCACAATATATAACTTGATTACAGTAACTCCGAACACATTAAGGAAATATAAGATGTACAGTAACTTTAAAGTCCTTAAATGTCCATCGGTGTAGATCTTACAACTGGTCAAAACATACATAATTGGTAACACGTTCACTTTGAACATACTGGTCACTATCTGTGATCTAAGAAAATCAGTTTCTGGTGACTCAATACATACAATGGATTTATGGATACTTCAAATCGAATCCATCAAAAAATGAATCAAACTAACAAATGTAAATGAATCAATAACAATTAAGTAAATGCAGCAATAAGTATAGAAGCATCACACAGGACATGATTACTAATTAGAAAATTAACCAACTACATTCTTTTTGATAGAGATTGTATGCTCTTTTTCAAGCTTTTATTTACTGTAAAGTAAATGTGATGTCAGCTTATCTTAACGTACTGTAATTTAGTGTACTCACTGATGGCCCATTAAGTGCGAACATAAAGATGCACTAATGCTAATGATGTTTGGACGCACTGCAGACACACTCCCCTAAAAGAGACCTGAGCTCCCCCGGAAGCAACAAAAAAAATGTTTGTAATGCGGCAACAAATTATATAAGAAATACATCATATCTAATTAAAACACTGCACTGGTCAGTGTGTCTGCCTTTATCTTCTGTCAATATTGCAGATCTGGACATGTGCGGGGTGGGTACAAATAAATACATTTATTTGCCACTCTGCTGCCCTCTAGTGTCTCCCTTCCGAACAGTTGACTTGCGACCGCAAAGTGGCACTACTGTAAGGAGATGAGGACAGTATGGGTGGAGAAAGTAGGAACTGCACTGCACAGAGGGAAAGTTTACCAAAGTTGAACTCTTATCGAGATTCCATTGGAATTAATTGAAATCACCTGTTTTAAATCCTGGTGTGTCCAGGCCCATATCAATACTGATTTCAGTGATGCTCAGACTTTATTGGTGATATACAAGCTCCAAAAAGTTGAACCAGACTCTTAAACCTGCATTAATTGATGTTTTGGCCACTATGGCCACATGGCAAACTTGTTAGCAAACAGGTGTTTATTTACACATCCAGCAGATAGAGAGGAACGTTAGCATCGTGTTTCATTAGCATCGTGTTTCTATTCACCCCTAATGGGTGTAAGTCCAATATTCACTCTCCTTTTAGCTCTGTTTTTGGCTAGTTGTAGTTTTGCTAGTCGTTAACTTTGTCTTTGGTTCTGGGCAGGTAGTGTACAGTGGGTTTATTAGAGGGGTTTTTTCCTGCTGTGTTGAGAAACCACGCTGATGAGAGCACTGAGAGTGAACCAAAACTCTAAAATTGCTATCAAACCAAATCAATGAGCTGAAAGCCGCTAAAATGCCCTTTTATAGCAGAGAGGAACTGTAGTCGCCAGGTGATCATTCTCAGTGGGTTTGTCACTGAGTGACCCCATTCACATTACATCATTCCATCCATAGTTATTCCAAAAATATTGATTATAGCAGCTTTAAAGTTTTGTCAGATATTTTGCTTTGAATAGAATTTGTGTCTTTCCCATAATAGCGTCAAATAGCTTTGGTTTGTATTTTAGTTTCTCTAAGCATACTCTGAACTGATGGTGCAGGTACAGTAGCTATAGAGTTGAGCTAATCAAGCCAGCTTTTCGCATTCATTTCCAAGGTAGCCTCAGCCAATCCCAGGAAATATGAATCTATAATGCATCACATGTGCCCACATTTCATCGCTTCAAGGTTAAATTAGCCTCCTTACCTCACGATCGCAGTGATTCAGCCTGTCACTTCTTTCTACATCCTGATGACATAAACCCTGGTGGTGGTGCGTTTCCCAAGGACAAAAGAATAGAAAGCAATGACTCAGACACTCATGCCTGACTGTCTGCAGGGCTCATCAATTGAAGTAAATAAGAGGACAAGAGTGTTAAAAAGTTGATTGTTCTGCCTTAATGAAGGAATGAGTTTGAGTGTGTTTGTGATTGTTTAGCAAATTTGTCTGTGTATGTGGCAATTAATTAGCTGCAGTTTAAGGGCTCAGAAATGTTGTCCTCTTCCACCATGCATACAAAAAGCAGTATTGTAGTTCTAACTCAAATTTGATTGTAGCTTTTGAAATGTAGAAGCAAGGGCTCTGTGTGTCATTAGATTAGACAGTGCCATTCCTCATTGCTGAAGTACAGTTTTAGAAAGAGCCCAGGGCCATCTCTATCTCTCTGTCTCAGGAACACACAGAAGTATTCATATACACACACACACACACACAGTATTCATCTATCCTCATCTATCCTGTCTATCTAGTCCCTCTCTGCATTTGGCTGTTTGACTCTCCTGGTTCAAAGCCACCCGCCTCTGCAGAGAAAAAGCAGGCTTAAGAGAAAAGTTTTCAGTTAGCGCGGATTTCTGCAAGTAACTGCTGAAGTTATAATGGTGCCTGAGCTCAAAGTCTTTGAGTAAAGTTTGCAGCTTAGTGTGATCACAGTATCTGCTTTCAGTGGTATCAGAGTGCAGATTGGCAGGTGGATCTCATAAAGCTAAATCCCTCCTTTTTCTGCTGCGTCTCTGGGTACGGGTCGTGATGGTAGCAGGCTAAGCAAAGTAGCCCAGACATCCTTCTACCAACCTTCTCACCCTAAAGGCAACATAATATTCACAAACTTCAGTATTGCTACTGATATAGCGCTGGTTCAGTTTAGGTTGCAGGAAGGGAGAACCAAGTGATGAATGAACATTCCATATCTTTGACACAAATTTTACCACAGTATGAGCGATGGCAACTCGTCACTTCATATAGCGCCATATTCTATGGGATTAATTTTGTCTGTCAATAAAAACTCAAGGAATCCAACAATAACTGCAACCCAAAATATATTTCATTCCAAAACATAACAAAAAGCAAAAGAAATGTGACTTGCATCCAAAATCACAGATTCAGTGTTACTGTATTGCCTGTCTTTTGGTTTGCGTTTCTCATGTGTGGTGGTTTGTAATTTTCCGTTTTTCTTTGGGTCTCTTAGCTTGGTCTTCACGGTAAATGGACAAATGTTCTAGATTCTGTGTGGTGTGGCAGTCGTCAGTCATATCCTGCCAGGAACTCTGGGAAGTCCCCACAGAATTTTGGTGCTATTAGCAGTAGCACTAAAAGTTGAAATTAAAATAACTTCCACGGTTTTCATCACTAATCTACGAAACCTTACTGCTGACAACTGATAACCTTCTAGTTAAAATGTCTACAGTACTCCAAGTTATGGCATTTATTGTGACCAAACACTAGCAAACCTGTTAGCTACATCCACGCTAGCCAGCTAAATCTGGAAACGCTGTTTAACACTACATGTTTTCAGGTCGTTTTGGTAAGGATCTTCGACCACACTGAAATGCCTAATCAGTGGAAAAAACAGCAAAATCTTTTCCTCCTTTGTTCAGCAAACAAAAAAACAGTTGATGACAGTCAACATGTTAGACAAAATGAATCCCATAATATTCAGGTCAAAATTTTAATTTGTACAATACTTTTGGTTTATCAACAAACACCTGCAAAACTAATGACATTCCCATCAGTCTCAACTGTACTTTGTATTTAGTGCTAATTGGTAAATGTTAGCATGCTAATAGCAACAACAACTAAGATGGTGAACATGAGAAACATTACCTTCTAAACATCATGTTTACATTGTCATTGTGAATATGTAAGCATTTTGGTGTAAGCATTTATCTCAAAGCACTGTTGTGCCTAGTACAGTCTCACAGAGCCACTAGCATAGCTGTAGACTTTTAAGGCCAGTTCATGGATGCCACATCCGCCCAAAATGTGTGACCGTGTGGACTGTAGGCACTACAAGCACACCGACTGTGCATGTGCTGGACAGTGGCAATTCTAGTCTGTTGAGTCTTCTGAGCGGTTTTAATCACCCGCTGCAGAGCCCTCCAGTCCTGGGCCGTGCACATCCCATGCCAGCTTATGATGTTTCCTGTCAGCAGTTTTCTATTGCTCCTCTGTAAAAGTTCATTAGAACTTGGCATTTCTTAATACAGCCATTTCTGAGCTTTCTTGACCAAGGTGGAGATGTGAGAGGACCATGTCAGGTTCTCTGTGACGCTGATTCCCAGGAACCTAAAACTATTCACCTGCTCCACCTCAGCTCCACTGATGTAGACAGGGGTGTGTCTCTTTGCCTCCTTTTTCCTAAAATCAACAACCATCTCCTTGGTTTTGCTGACGCTGAGAAGTAGGTTGTTCTTTGTGCACCACTCTGCAAGATTGTTGATTTCCTCCCGATATGAAGTCTCATCGTTGTTTGTAATCCGGCCGATGATGGAGGTGTCATCCGCAAACTTCACATCAGAGTTGTCTCCATGTTGGGGGCTGCAATCATGGGTGTACAGCGTGAACAGGAGGGGGCTCACAGCCCTGGAGGGCTCCAGTGTTGAGCACTAGAGTGAAGGAGGTGTGACCGCCAGTCCGAACTGTCTGTGGTCTGTTTGTAAGGAAGTCCATTATCCAATTACAGAGTGTGGTACTCAAGCCCAGAGTGCTAAGTTTTCCAATCAGTTTCATGGGGGAGATTGTTTTAAATGCTGAGCTGAAATCAACAAACAGCATTCTAATGTAGGTGTCGTTGTTCTCAAGGTGTGTGAAGACTGAGTGGAGGGCAGTGGCGATGGCATCCTCTGTGGATCTGTTGGTTCTGAAAGCAAATTGGTGAGGGTCCAGGCTGGCTGGGATGTTGTTATTTATGTGCTGGAGAACCAGTTTAGATTAGACACTCAAGACTTTTTAGGTACAGGGGCGATGGTGGCTGTCCTGAAGCCGGTGGGAACAGTCTCCAGTGACAGTGGTACGTCATTTACTGTTATACAACTTAATTGTCATTATCTCCATTATCGCTCCACTTACCACTGTCTTGCTTTCTTTTTTCACTTCCAGACGATAACGCCTCTTCATTTTCCTTCATTGACTTTCGATTAAAACTTCATATCATGCAAGTTCAACGGGAATGACATGGGGCCCCTTTAGGGAGGTTTCCTACTGAGATGTCATTGCAAAAAGTCCACTGGTTTTTTAAGGTAGTGGGGTTTGCGGTCACTGCGGTTGCATCATTTTGAGACATTGCTGTGGAGTGTCAGCCCTCGGGGGCCCCCTAGCAGCCTGGGGCCCCAAGCTCTTGCCTGCCTTGCCTGTTCACAAGATGCAGCTCTGGTACTGGAAAAGCCAACTGGACGCTTGTTTCATGTACTTTGCATATGTAGTGTATTCCCCATTCTTGTTAAGCGGTCACACAAGCCATTTTCTTTGTTTGACTTTCACTTATTTTATTATTTAGCCAAATACAACAAACAAATGAGCACTTCCCCTTGCTGTTGAGAGGTCTCCATCTTGTTTTCTAGTGTGCATATTTGGGGAAAAAAACTAAAAGATTCTACCGTATTGCAAATGCTTCACCTAAAGAACCCTGTCATTCCCTCCTCAGTGGTCTCCATGTTTTCTGTTCACGCTTGCCTCCATTTGCCGTAGTGACTGGGAGCTGTGGCTCACTCCAGCTAGCTGATGGTCTCTCCTGCAGAGAGTGTGTAAATGCTGGTGATGCTCATAATTAGCCTTGCTGTGGGAGTAATTGAATGAGACAGATCACAGCCAGCCTGGCTAATCTTCTTCAGATAATGACCAAATCTGAATGCAGGGAGAAAGATAAAACTGTCTCATCCACTCGTCAATAGTTGATATCTAACTTCTGTCTACCTTTCATCTGAAACACAGTGCTATCAGCAGAGCAGACGGGCACAGAGGGAAATTCATTGTCTCGATTGGCAAAAAAAGGAGGGAGAGAGCATTCACACTGGTAATTTAGTGAGATTGAACAGAATAGTGAGTTAGATGAATAGATCACTGCTCAGGCGGATAAAGTCGCCATGGGAAACTTTGGTGAGGCGAGACACTGTGCGTGTTCTGTATGTGTGCTTATTACTGCAGGACGACTCAAACCGTGCTCAGCTGGCTCTGTCGATGCAAATAAGTCTCCCTCACTCTTTCCCTTTCTGTTGCTCTTAAACTCTGTCTATCTGTGTCTCTCTGTATTATCTGATTTGGTCAAAGTTTAGAGGAAAGGTAATAACATTGATGTGATGTGATGATTTTCTTTCTCACTCACTCATAAGTGGCCTGGTAATAGTCCAGAGCTGTGGCTTATTAGCTATGTACTTTCTGTCCTCACTTAACTGTGGCTCAGGCTGTTTCCTACTCCACAGGAGACAATGTTGTGTTCTTGTCTGGAAGCACCCTGCTGAAAGGGTATGAAAGAACCGTCTTTTTTTCTCCTTGTGGCATTCAGGTTGCTGAATGGACGCTGCTTAGACCTCTGAAGTTGAATGATGAAGTCTGTCTAAATGTATGTGTATTACAGACAAATACAGAGAAGATAGCTGGCAGAGAAGTAAAACCAATGTCCAGGCAGTTTTCATTGTTAAATTGGTGAGAGAAACAAAGAGAATCCATAGTAGGAGGTGAGAGGGGAGATAGAGAGAGACATTCAGCCAGGGAGGATACACCAGCTGACAGGGTGTCATGTATTGGGGGGGGGGGATAGAAAACCACAACCAATTAAGACACAGGTTGTGGTCTGTGGATACAGGGGAAGAAAGGATCTAACCTAAATAACACTGGCTTTACTTTTGGTGCAAGGGAGTTAGTCTGCCTGATATTTTAAGCGCCTCAGAAGTGTTGTCTAAAGACTGGCTGTGTTAAAAGATAAGACGATGTTATTCTATATTTTTCTAACTGTCCGCAAATCCCATAATAAGACCAAATGTGTTAGTCCGTCTCTCAATACTTTCTAACTTTCCTACCTTGTCTGTGGCTTTTGGACCCAAGCCCACTGGCTCCTGCTGAAGACATAAATCTTTAAAAAAGAGTAACAAATATATAGCTTTTTTTTTAAATGCTCAGTCATTTCCTAAAACGGCTGGGCACTGTGTTTTTTTTTTTTTTTTTGCAAATGTTACTTAAAAAGGAGGAAGTAGTGCATTTGTTGGGGACTATTTTCAGCTTTTCATGCATGAATGATCCTTTTTTTACTTTTTTTTTCAAGAAGTAATTGATGTATCCACTCATGCATTTGCGTTTTCAATTTTAAGTAATACATGTTAATAGACTAATGAATACAATAATACATTATCGAAAATCTTTGAAAATAAAATGTAATTTTAATTCTGTAAAACACTTTTTAACATATTTTAACATATAATGCTCTGGACTATGAAAAAACAACCATGGCTCATCCATGAGATTTACTCATCCAATGTGACTGTACAAATGGCCATGGGATGCTGATCATGAAGCCATGTCAGGTGGCACATCCTCAGCATCCTCAGCTACACTGTCATAACTGCAAAAAGATGGGCCAGGACTTGCTGCTCCTTCTTTGTCTGGCTGCCATCATCATCACCATCATCATCACCGTCGCTGCCAGCGATCTCACTTGAGTCTCATGATATCCACCCCACTATCCTGTAGGCCTGTCTATCATAAGCTCAACTAAAGATGATGATGAAGATGCTTTGAAGTAAACACACTGCAATAATAGTAACAGAGACCAGCTGTTTTACAGAGAAAGTTACTAGAGAAAATGTATTTTCAAAGTTGGAATACAGCATGATTTGTAGTTGAAATATAACTGATCGTGCATCTTGTCTAATTTAGTGGATGCGTAATTTCCTGCTCACATAAAATGAATATTTGAAAAATATACTATAATTTGAAAAATTCTGTTATTCCTTACATGTTACTGTTTTCAAATTGTATTTAGCTACAAGGGTCTTCTTTTGTTGAAGGACTGGACAGATATTCCTGAAGAAATTGTCAGCCACCTTAGTTGTCATGGTTTTTAATTGCACTTACAATTGCTTGCCACTAGGTTGCCACCTACAGTGTTGCGAAGTAGTGTCCACTGCAGTGGCTGTTATGTAGCTATAACAAAGAAACCCATGCATATACATGAAAATGGCTTTTGAGTAGTTGTCCACTGTAGTGAACACTATACACACATTTGGCGCTCTAGTGAGTATTTGGGGCAGCAGGACGGTGTATGTGGGGTTGAGTCAACGTGAACTACAGTGTGTGTGTTCATGGTAATGAAGGAACATGTCACCCAGTGCAACAGTGTGGCTCACTGATGTGTTTTTAATAGTTTTTGGACAAAAAT
Organism: Siniperca chuatsi; assembly: GCF_020085105.1. Taxonomy (NCBI): domain Eukaryota; kingdom Metazoa; phylum Chordata; class Actinopteri; order Centrarchiformes; family Sinipercidae; genus Siniperca; species Siniperca chuatsi. Next base: position 25,976,758 of record NC_058050.1, on the reverse strand, counting down.
GGAGCTCTATGGCACAGGAAGAAGAAAATTCCTGTCTTTCTTTGGCTCTGTTTTCATAGCATTGTGTGTAGTCGGGAATATGGAGAGGGCTATAAGCTCCAGATCGTTTCACTTCTCATTGGTTGCTTGTAATTTTGGGATTTAGAACTTTAAGCTTATTCCACTGAGTTGCTCTGGATTAGACCAACAGCTAAAACCCCCACTTGTAATATTGGCTAAATGTACTAAACACTCACAGCAGTTTGAAGGATTTCGATTAATAACAGACCCAACTCCAAACTGAAATGAAGACTCATAATAACCGTGGCTGCTGCTTGTTTCTCAGCTCCACTGTGACCCAGGAGCTAGGCCGCCCTGCTACTATGTAATAGGAGGCATAACCAGCACCTATTTAAAGCTCCCGCTGCACTGTAATCACAATCAGCCCTCCTCTGTTCACATGTCAGCTCCCATTCCCCTCAAATCCGCCTCCTTATTAGAGACAGAGAGAGTGGGCTGTGATTTCACTGTTTACTGCCAAACAGCCTGCAATGCAACAGAGAGCAGAGGAGACACAACACTGATAAATAGTCTGTGAGGGATTGTGTATGTGCGTATGTTTGTCTCCACCCATCCCTACCTAAGCCACGAAAATATAATCACAGAAGCAGTGCAACAAGTTGACATATTGGAATCAATTCTCATGTGAATGGGTTTAAGCACTGTCAATACATATTGACTCACCTGTGTGTTTGCCTTTGTGACACAGCAGAATAAATGTTACTTATATCAGTAAATTCAATATCACAGGGGCATGTTGCATAAGGTCCTGTGTGTGGCAAACTCCTGTGTGTCGCCCTCCTGGGTCTCTCAAGCTATTATGCTCTCACTGTCTTAGGGTGCATTGAATATGCAGAAAAGGGTGTTTTCTCTACTCTATCAAGGCACACGGGGTTACCAAATCAATACCTTGTTGCTTTTCTTAACTAGCCTGAATAAATCTTCAGTTGACTTCAGTTCGCTAAGCAGCAGCAACACTATACAGAAATATTTCTTCAACGCTCAAGTCAGCGCTTCAACTATCAGTTACATTCATTAAGTCGCAGCGGGCTCAGCTAACTTTGGCAGAAAATAGTGTGTTCATTTAGGACTCCCATTGCTGAGTAAGAAGTTGATTTGAGAAAATCAAATTTTTGGGGCCTTTAAAAATTGATGCATGTTTGTTACCAGTTTGAAACCGTAGAAAGCTTTTTACAGAAAAGTTTACCAAGAATGGCTTTGAAGATGAAAAGGTACATATGAAAGTTCCTCCGTATTATTAGTGAGGTCCATCCAGTTAACATACATTAAAGCGGTGAGTTCCAGGTCCGACATTCAAAAATAAAAGATGAATGGTGGACAGGATGGAGCCTATGCAGTAGCAAAATCCCATGTGTAGTTAGATACAGCCAGATAGCCATGGACATTCCCAGAGGCAACAGCTGGTGCCACAATACCTTCAGTTTAGAAAATAAATGGTTCAGAGATCCATGGATTAATCATTGATTATATGACCTCACTTGTGTCCCCTTGTAGGCAATCTATAAGATGGTGTCCTCTGTGATGAAGATGCCGGAGGACGAGTCAACACCTGAGAAGAGGACGGAGAAAATCTTCAGGCAGATGGACACCAACAGAGACGGTAGGCTAACCTCATCTACTGCTTTTTTAGGTTGGGGTAGTTTAAAATGGGTTTTGCATACATTTAGTTTTAACAGTAGATTGGTGGTTAAGGAACTGACTCTGCCGGTAAGAGAAAAAACAGCATTTTTTTATATTTGAACTTGTGACCTGAATTGGCATACAAAGCCTTTTAAATTTCCTTTTGCTTTTCTACCACGATACCAAGCAAATTTTAAAAATTTGATAGAATTAGTTTATTGATCGGTTGGTTGATTGATTGATTGATTTCAGTGAAATGGGACACAACATTACATTAAATTGCAAATGTATTGAACAGCTTGTCACAGCCACCTGGTTAGCTGGTCGGCAGCTGTTGTCATTGTACAAACCGGACTGGTTTTCCATCACAGAGGCACTTGCAGAGCCCTCCAGCCTGAAGCAGCAGTTCACAGAATTCACACCTGACCTGCAATTTTAGTCATACACAATTGGACTAGATATGCAGAGAGCACATTCATACAGCACAAACACTCCAGTGGTAATCCTGAGCACAGGAGACACAGAGACAAGAGAGGGAGAACAGAGAAATGGACAATGAGGAACTAGTGAGGAGTGGGTTGGAAGAGAGGGAGGAGGAGGAGGGAAGAGAAACTGGGAGAAAAGTGACAGCAGGACAAAGTGAGAGGGAGTGTGCTGACCTGGACGTGTTGTCTTTCTTTCTCTTCGTCTAATGAGAATCACGAGTAGTGAGCAACTCATAGAGAGGCAACTTGAGTTTGTCTATTAGGGTGGACAGGAGAGCTGTATCAACACTGCCACCTGTTGGTGAGAAGTGGAACACCATTAGGACGCACTGATTTGGGTTGTGAAGGCTCTAAAGTGAGAACAATCACAAAGAATCATAAGAGATTCATGTGTGAGATGTGTGTTTTGTTATCATCTCACTACAATCCTTTCAAAACCCTTTACTGGGTTGAACCCAATCACAAATCCCAGCTATCTCCCACCCCCGAATCTGTTCAGGTAAACAGATATAAGGTTATTTACGGCTTTCTACCCTACAATGATTTGCACTAACATGGACAGGTCCTTGTCACTGACGTAGCCTATAAAGCAGTCACAGCAGAATGAGTAAACAAGCTAATTAGACAACAGATCCAACAGGAACACATTTAGTGAAGAGCTAAAATGCACCATAATTCTGTCAGTGTCAGTAATTACTGTCACTGCTGTTTTCAGAACAAAATGTGTCTTCCAGTAATGTTGGAATGCAGTGTTGCTCCCTCAGCGCTGCATGTTGTTAAAATGGGAGGTCATTTTACGCACTATACAGTATATGTGTTGTACATTTAGTGCTGTATATTTCCCCTACATCGCAGAAGAGGTTGTCCTTGAACTTGTACCTGTCTATGCACTGTCCCTTGGTGTTCTGCTATGCACTGAAATATAAATTACAAAAACATATAATGTCTCTACTAATTTTGTGCTGGTGTTGTATGTGTTTTAGGTAAGCTGTCTCTGGAGGAGTTCATCAAAGGAGCGAAGAGCGACCCCTCCATCGTCCGCCTGTTGCAGTGCGACCCCAGCAGCGCCGGACAGTTCTAAAGCTGAGGCATCAACACAACCTGTAAGGCTCACGTTCAGCATCTGCACATGCAATACAAGTCATCGTGAAAGTAAACTTTTTGAATGCAACAATGTGTGGCAAGTTCAGTGAGGTGAGAGGTGCTGAAAGTGCACTGGTGTTACAGCAAGTTTCAGAAAGTGCCATTAGTATGAAGGCTGAGACTCAAGAACAAAGGTGTTTCTCCTACGAGCAGTCGTGCCTCCCGGGCAGTGAAGATGCCTGCTGGAGGGAAGCTGTTCAGAGGCTGTGTGCACTGTGCAGGATGTGGGATGGGTCATCCACCATGTCACATGCTTTGTGACTATTTGTAGTTCATGGACTGATATTAGAGACTTTGTAGGAGGTGGCCTGCTATTTTGGAGCAGTTGTTGAAGGTGTTGATGCTCTGAAGAAGCTTCTTATTTTTAAAGCCCCCATGTGGAGGATTTGTCCATTTGAAGTACTGTGTTTGTGGGCACCTCTTGTAAAGGAAATTTAAGCTCTTTACTGAAGATTAAACCCAGGAATTTATGTTGCCTCTCCATGGGTGTTGCTTTTAGCGGTTTACTGTCTTGTGAAGTCAACAAGCATTTCTTTTGTTTAGTGGCACTAAACTCTGGCAGGCTTGAGTTGCTGCAGAACGTGATGAACTTGGTTCGCACTATAGGCTATGACTTTAATTCTGAGCTGGCAGTCAGAAAAGGTGTGTCGTCTGCTGTGTGTTGTCAGAAGTTAGGAAATATGACAGCAGCCTGGCAGATGTCTTTGGTCTCTCTCAAGGTATGAATCATAAATTTAGTGTGATTTAATTGAATAGTTTTTAGAGGTTTTATTTTCTAACCTGGATAGAAATGTTTAGTGTGTTTGTTTGTGTGTGTGTGTGTGTGTGTGTGTGTGTCCTTTATAAAGTAGCATTAAAGCTTCATAGTTGACCTTTGACGTATGATCAATGTTTCTGGAAAGATATTTAAGATCATTGCATCACTATCAGATAACCTTGATTCCTGCGTGAACACATTGGCTTTTTTAAGACAAGGGTCAGTTTCGGCGATCTGATGTTATAAGTTTGTTTGTTGTCAGATTTTTTCCATCCCGTCTACACCGTGGCATCTCTCCCTGTAAGGCCTCTGATTGTATTAGGCCACCATGGGCAGTGTTGTAAATGAATGAGGACTGTTTTATGGTAATATTGGATTTTTATATGATGTTATATACATTTTTGTTTTGTTCATTCATCACCAGTATCGATAGATTTTCCAGACAATGTACTGTATCACTATAATAATGTATAAAGCATAATTGTATATTGCCCACCCCTGGTTCGGACGATAAGAAGTTTAGAGAAATCAGTAAATTGGAACACATTTATCAATACATGTGGAAATTTTAATTATTTGAACTGAAAACTGTTTATGTTTTCAACAGATTAATATCAAATCAAATATGCTACATCGTGTAGTTTTTGTTTGTAGAACAGCAAAAGTAAAAAGTAGTGGTGACACCTTTTTAAATGATCTCGGACTTCGGCGATGTATTTTGAACGGGTCCCTGTACAAATACATCCGATGACCTTGTAGCACTTGACCTGTTCTCTTTTATATTGCATCATAATTGCAAACCATGAAAGGCAACATGTGATAAGAGTGAGCAACACATTAACACCTGTTGTTATCACAACAGTGCTAATCTGACTGCTGACCTTCATCTGTCTCCTCGCAGAGCTTCTCTGGGTGACTCTAAATGCCCTTAACTCTCTACTAAGGAGCAGACTGATGATGAAGCTGATGACGATGAAGAGGACAGGCCTTCAATATGCACTGAGGACTTCAAAGATGGGCACAGGATCCACATTCTCCAGTTGACATTCTCCTCCCCGAGCTGTTTATCTAAACCCTCCAAACTGAACCTGAAGACTTTCCCAAACCCTCATCAGGTTATCAAACCCCACTGATTGTAGTTGACCAGGATCCCTCAGTTCTCCTATAGGCATGTCAGAGTATAAAGAAGGTCTGCAGTAGGTTGTATATATACAGTATAAACTGGAGTCTCTGTATCAGTGTCTTTCCTTGGCTCTCTGTGCCCTTCGAGGCTCCAGCCGGGGCCACACAGAGCCTCTAATGTGTATCATAGACAGAGTGTGTGCATGAGACAACAAGAGAGAGAGGGAGAAGATGGTGTTGAATAACAGCACATACTGTAGGTGAGATTATTTAATCTGCAGAGACGACTTGTGAAGTTTGTCCTTCACTCAGAACAAGTATTGCTTTTAGTTTCCTCTTTTCTACTGTGAGAATGTGTACTTGATAGACTTTCTTTCATATTTTGTGCTGGGACAAAATTACATGAACATGTAATATTATGCTACTATGCATATGCACCCTAATCAGTAGTTTGATTTTGTGAAGTCTCACTGATGTAATGAAGGATGAAACACATCTCCTTATCCATCATCCGTTCCAGCGGTTTTTCATATCAGTAAGAATTTGACAGAGTGGCTGCGTGTTACTGCGCTCTAGTTTAAGGAAAATAGAAAACTACTCTTTAAAGTATTTGAGCACAGTGTAGATATATTAAAGTGCACCTAAATTTGGAAAGCAAATTCAGACAGTCCAGATTGCTCAGTTCATAACAAATATTGTGAAATGATAAAAATTACTTTGTTTATTTAAGTTATTGCGGGATGTCAAGCATGCCAACCAGTTTCCTCTTTGACATTTACTACGTGAAGAACAAAGACACACTTCACGTTCACTTCTAGATGTTTTTCAGTGCCGCATGTTGAATCAGTTGTTGAACAGTTGGATACAGGGATGCATAGACTAAATAACACATATGCATGTGACTTATGCGCATGTGTGTGTTTTTATGTATGTTTATGGATATGAGTGGCTAAACGGCCAGTCGCCCATCTAGCTCTGTGCTCGCTTCTGTATGTTAGTATTGTCATCGTTAGTGCTACCAGTAGTCAGTGTTATTGACAGCGTATGGACTGCCAAAGCTGACGTATCCAGTGGTTCGTATGAATGACCTGATGGTGGGAAACAAAGAGGAGCTTTAGGAAGATCACCATGCACAACAAACTATAAACATAAAGACACACTGTTGTGTGGGGATGCTGGGTAGTCAGGGCTAAGAGCTTTTTTTCAGTTTCAGCTGAGCTCAGTAATTAAATCACCATCCAAACATACACAGAGAGGGCTGTGTTCTTCAGCAACAGTCCCAGTTCTTAGTACGCTTTCAATTAAATAGCATGTACGCAGTTTACAGTATTACGTAAAACGAATGACATGCTGTTGGTCCCGCTAATACCGACACTCCCAAAAAATTCAAATGGAAGGATTCGATTGACTTTTTTTTTTTTTGGTCTCATCTTCTGTTCCTCTGTCTCTCCTTCACTTAGCTGTCAACGAAAAGAGACAAAAGTTTTTAAAGAAAGTTCAACTAGGACCAGTGTGACCCTCCCCTGAATGTAACCGAGCCCTGCCCAGGGCAGAGCGAAGCTGTTTCAGTTATTGCATTGTTTTCTTTTTTTAATTAGAAACGCTTTGAATGTTTTACTAAAGACTGCTGTTTTTTGTGAAGAAAAAAAAAAAAAAGATGCAGACAAACAAACCGAGAATCACAACTACTGCAATGATACTGTCACAATGTGTTGCTTTTATTGTATTTGTATGATTTTTTTTTTCTTTTTTTTAAAAAGAAAACTACGTCAGGTGTAACATTTCTGTTAAAACACAAAATAGCATCTTGTGGTCAAGTGCCAAATAAAAACAAGAACAGTATTGTATAAATTTATACTGTACAATTGTTATATGTTGAACAAATTGTTTGTAATTGTTGCATTTTGTAGGTTTTGTATGGTATCCTGTATTTAGTGACTTCAGTTTTGGAACACAGGATTCTGTTTTTTGGTCAACTTTAAAAGGCAAAAATTAAATTTACAATTTATTGTGTGCAAGCATGTGCTGGCTGGTTAATTGTTTAATATTGTGGTTTAAGTGACAGTGTGACTGAAAGGTTCATCCTGTATTAGCTTCTTGCAGATATATTGTATCTGTGTATATGTTGACTGTAAAATGTCCCACTCGGTACCTATCTGGGTCAGAATTATTCAAAACCTAATTTAAGGAATCCTTGTGTATGAGGATAAGCATGCATGAAAAAGAAAGAATATTGGCCGATATCAGATTTTTCAAACTTTTGAATATAGAAATCGTTATCGGTCAAATTTTAATAATGTTAAAAATCTGCTCCATAATTTCAAAATGCTCATAAATAAAAGTAGCTGGAAAAGTGCTACACAGGAACCTTCCTGTTGAACTGCCTTTTGTCTTAGAGTATGGCTAGGAAAAGCATAATATAAATCATAAATAGGAGGGCTGTACTGTAAATGTAAATATACACCATAAGAAGATATGCGCAGCCTGATTTTACTGCCTTTGACTTTATACTGCATTTGACATCTGTTAGAGTCATCATCTAAAGTATTGGACTAAATAAATATCGACCTGATAACAGCACTATATGAAAAGTGGAGAACATGAATGTCTGTACCAAATTTCATGGCAATCCATCTAATAGCTGTCGAGGTAGTTCTGTCCGTACCGAAGAGGTGGGCCGACCAACGTTGCCATCCGTACAGTCACCCCACTAACATGGCAAAAAATGCATCCATCATACTGTGAAAGCATCTGTTGCCCAAAACCATCCAAACTGCTGTTCCGAGCAGTGTTTCCCCAGCTGCGATGTCAAATGAAGACTTTTCATCAGTTCAGCTCGCTAAAATGAGATCACTGTGACCTGCACATCGAGCTGCAGTCTGTGCAAAGTACTTTGATCCTTGATTACAGAAAGGAACACAACGTGAATAACCTGTTGGAAAGCCGAAAAGTGATATAGCTCAAATTTCTTAACGCATCTTCAATACCTTTTTCTTCTGGAGGTGACAGGAGCTGGAAACTCTGAGCCGTCACCCCAAACCGTATCGCTCGGTACACCTCGTTGTCACTTATTCTTTCTTACAGCTAAACTAAGACTACAGTAAAGGCACACTGGTACCACTCTCTATTAAGGCACCCTTTATAAAGGGTTTATTGAGTTGTCACTAATGGCTTTATTAAGATTAATATTAATACATAATTTAAGAATGCTTTATAGATCAAGGCTAGTATGTATAAAACATCTAAGAAATGGTCTTAAGATTGGTCCTAAACTTTAAGTTATGAGTCAAAAAGTTCTTAGTATAAAGCAGGCCCTAGAGGCTTTGTATTGAGAAGGTGAAAGCAACTTTAGCAAAGTTTTGATAAACTTTCTAAGTGCTGACTGCAGTGACTCTTAAGTGTTATAAAATAAGGACTACAATTACCCACAATGCCCTCCCTCAAGCAGCCAATATCAGCCAATAGCAGGCCTCCAGAAGTGACGTGTCAGAGCTGCATCACATTAGCCAGCACAGCTTCTTCGAGCACACCTTGTCATGATTAGACTACCCATCAGTCATTGGATCCAACGCTTGCATATTTCAATATATTGAACGTGCAAGTGGAAAGCTTATGAGATATTTCCCCTACAGCTATGTTGACAATATTATGCTATTTGGGTTATTATTTGTAAAAAATCTTGAAATGAGTTCAGGAAGGATATAGTAACCATTTGAAGTGTTTGTATGTGTAGTAACTACATGTTTAATTGTTACTGTTTTTCCCAAATGGAACACAGGCATTGACCTGAAAATGAAGCATTTACATATAAACTTTACTGGCAAGTTTATATATTTAGAATTCATTTCATTTGTCATGTCTGTATTTTGTTATTGACTTTAGAATTTAGACATTAGAATTTGCTCAGCTTATAACATATGTATAATAACTGACTTCTACATCGGAACGTGATTGTATTTAAGCTGAATCCATCACCTTGTTCATGTTGAGTGTGGGGATTGGGACAGACTTCGTATCTTTTATCAACTCATCATCATACAAATTGTGTGTAGCTCTTGCCTCTGCTGGTCACTGCTAACTGCTCTCTGAAATCATTTGGGAGTTTACACCAAGTCTTGACACTTAGGAATGTTTCTGCATGGCGCTTATTCTGAATTCTAAGAATAAGAGCAAAACTGCATCATTCTCTGTGTTTTTAGGGCGCTTCAGACTAAACTTACCGAGCGGCTTCATACATACAGAGCAGCTTTTGGGTTTCCAGGTTGTGAAACAAAATAAACCTGACTGATTGGATTGTACGACCACTTACCTTATAGAAAAGGGCTGCAGAGGATCTGGACCAAAATCCACTTAAGAACTTATTAACCATTTATTAATGATTAATTTCTAACTGCATTTATTACCAAATAGAAAGAATAAAAACCAACCAGAGGGATTTCTCATAACCTGGCAATTGAAAATGTGTTCTTATTAATGGCTATTAGTAAGTGATTTATTAACCATTAATAAAGCCATTTATTACAACTCATGTCTTCATCAAGGGTGCCTTATTATAAGTGGTACTGGCAAATTTTATGTCTCAAAAAAAAAATAGATTACTTTTAAAAGTGCATACAAACAGATGTTAGAAGTAAAACAAATCAGGAGACACAAGTGACTGCATATAAAACTATATTTATTGACTCATTTCAAAGACTGTACATCATGGTGCATGAAGAAAATTAATACAGAAGCTGAGTTAATCAGGTGTAAACACAGGCAGTGAGTAGGAAGAGAGCGATTAGACTGCTGAGCTCTGATGGTGTGCAGTAGCCTCGGAAAAGGATTGTGTAAATGGTTGGACCGGTTGGACCTTGTAAGTCCCTAATGTCATAAATACTAATGACTGCAGTCTATTCAGAGGGAGGAAAAGCAATAAACACATGCACAGAGGAAGCATGCACAGTTTAACAGCATTCTGGAGACTTGCAGTCTTGTTTCATAATGGTACCTCATGTAATTATAGATCCTGAGACACCAGCATGTAATTACAACCTGGGATAGCTGTTATTTCACTGGCACCCACTGGAATCATTTAGCACGCAGTAAAAATATGACCAATCAATAAAAAAAAACACAGACAACCAAGAAAGATTAGAGTAAGACGTAGAATCATGACATGAGAACTATTTAAGACACTTCTAAAAATAATTATATACATACAAAACAATAAGCCATTACCTTGAACTGTTGAGTGCCAGCAAAAGATGTTGTATAGACTTGCTTTGAAGCGAGAGCCTTTCAAACATCTGATCAAGTCATTTAAAAGCGTCCGCCACGTGAAGAGGTAACAGGAAGGATGGCAGAAGGCACAGAGGAAGCACACAGCAGTCCCTGCTGTTAATCCAATAAGACTACTGTATACTGTACTGTCTTCTTCCTAGGAAACCACAGCGAGCTGGCCGGATGCTTTGTGGTGACCTGGATAAAGACCTCTCTTCTGGTGGGCCAAGTATTGAGAAGTGAATTCCTATCAGTTAGTCAAGACTTGCATGGGTAGTTAGCCAGGAAATATCAAACATAAGCCACAAATCTGGGCACTTCCAGAAGTTTTCAAAGCTAAGCCTGTGTCCCTAATGCAAGAAATCCTCCTGCAGCAGGTTGTCTAGTGAACAGGTACTGCAGCAGGTGAGTATGTGGAGTCTAGCCAATGATCCATGTAGGGCAACAAACCCTGCTGAGACTCCTATGTGGCCTTCCTCAAGGAACACATCGTGGCGCGGCCATCTACTACTGCTTGCAATGTTCACAATTTTTACACATGGCATGGCTAGAGCGTCACCCACCAGCAACCACCTCTGTCTGACAACACGATGACTGGTGAATACAGAGCTGTGGCTAACAACCATCAGATCTCTGACAGAGTGACATGCAAGGAGTCTGCTGAGCTCTCGATAGCCAGGATGAAGGTGTCCTCGTTGGAGTAGTGCTGGATGATGTTGTCATCCATGTTCACCAGGACCCTGAGGAAGACCAAAGACATGTGCCCCTGTTAATTTAAGGATAAATCTTCGGGTTAATCTGCGTGTTGGATGGCAATGTCTGTCCCCCACTTTGGTATCTCAAAAACTATTGGATGGATTGGCATGAAATTTTGTACAGACATTCATGGTGCCCAGAGGATAAATCCTACGGACTCTGGTGACCCCCTGACCTTTCTGCCACTATGGAGTTGATATTTTTTGCTTTTTAGTGAAATGTTTCAAACACTTCTGGCTGGATTGGCACAAAATGATGTACAAACACCCACGGTTCCCAGACGATACATCCTACTGGATTTGGTGATCCGCTCACTTTCCCTCTAGTAGCTTCGTGGGGGTGACGTTTGTGTTTTTGGGTGAAATGTCTCAACAACTGTCAGATGGACTGTCACGAAACTAGGTTCAGACATGCATGTTTCCCTAGCGTGACTGAATCGTTTGGCTCACTCACCCTTTTTTGCTTTTTTGGTAAACTTTGGCCATCTTGTCAACAGGCACTGCATATTTCTCTGAGATCTGTGAAACAGAGTGAAGAAACAGTGCATTTTCAACATGTTGAAGCACCCTGAGGCCCTCGCAGTGCAGTGTCATCATTATTTAAAAAGAATTGTATTAATGATCTGGGATGGACTAATCCTGTTTAGCACAATGGACGCAATGTGTTTGTCTTGTTATTTCAGCCTAAAGTGTCTAAAACAGTACTTCATTAATACTCACTGCCTCCATCAATGCTTTGAGGGTTGGGGTGTGCAGCATTAAGGCATCAAACACTTCATCACACTCCTTCCTTACATACAGCAGAACTGATGAGGCATGGAATAGACAAGGCATAAAAATTCATTCATTCATTCAGTCAAATAATAAGGTATGCGATGGAAAATGTAACGAGAGAAAAGTGACATTCACAAACCTTTCCTTTCCGGTTCCAATTTAGACTTCTTAGGCTGAGGTGGACAGACATCTTCCTCGGCGACACATGACACCCTTTTCACCAGAACACTCCTGACACACACACACACACACATCATCAGCATTAAGGGAATACTTCTGGATCCCTGCTTTGAATGTCTCATTTCTCTAAACAACAGGGACGTTTTTTTTCCTCTTCTGTTCTATGAAGTCTGATATGCACAGAGTTAAATAATTCCAAATCCATTTAACAATCTTTAACCCTCCCTCGTGGTGTTTTCAACGTGGAGAGATCATCAGAAATGAACCACTCAAACGAGCTGTTACACAGGTGCACATGCAACGCATGAGAGTTTAGAGCAAACCAGGAGTGCGAAAATAACAGTATGATACTCACCCATCTCTGTTGACCTCCTCGGTGTTGAAAGCAAACACCTGCGAATGGAGTAAAAAGGCAACATGAGGCACACTGCAAGACTGGACAATGACTGGACATTTCCTATGTGTGTGCATGTTAGACAGTGAGACAGACAGAGGCCCCTCACCTGCCCCGCTCTCTGCAGGTTTCCAAAGTGAACGTCAGGAATGAAGAGGACAGGCTGGGAGTCCAGGTCTATCATGGTTTTGAACAGCGTGTTATCAGCCCTCTTAATGGGAGAGGTCGGCCTCGAGCTGCCATTTTTCCCTAATTTTTCCCCAAAGAGAGCGTGAACTCAGCATGTGTTGCCAGGCAACCGTTCCAAGCACAGATTTGATGAGGTTTGATTACATTTGCCTGGCGTTTTAGTCTTCTGCTGCTCTTCTATTCAATTTCATGGTTTCCTGGAAAGTGCTTTGTAACCTTGTTTCAGTAGATTTTAAATGAAGCTCACTAACATTATTTCTGTGCATAAAATGTAATTAATATCATTGATTTCATTATTTTGCCAAACCAAAGAAAGAATTGAACGTTTTTACCTTTCATCCTCTTCCTGAGCTGCTTCTTCTCCTCATCACGAAGCTTCCTCTCAGCGCCCTGCGCAACACACAAGGGGTTGACAGGACAGAAAAGGCAGAATTTGCTCAAAGACAGTCAAAGTAGAGCTAAAAATCTTTCATCCAAGTCTATATCATCCACTGATTGCTGACCAGACCACGCAGCTGACTGTGCCAGCAGTCCTCACCTTGTCGCAGAAGACCTTGATCTGAGCGAAGGCCCTGTGAATCGGCCTGCTGCTGCAGCTGTTGTAGCTGTAGGTGTCGATCTGGATTATCAGAGGCATCCCCTTCACGCCCTTCTGTGAGGAGAAGTCTGTGCTCAGACAGTTCACAGAGATAAAGACCTAGGAAACAAAAATAAGACAGAAGAGAGGGTACATTTCTGGAGTGTTGTGACCTAAAACAAGCAGTGAGCGAGGGGATTGTCAAATAGGCGTCACACATCAGTGATTCACAACCAGGGTACTTATAACCAGGAAGTACTGCAGTTACCAGGGGGTACATGGAAAGACTGTAGAGTAGCTCAACTAACTTGAAAAAAATAGAGATTATGATTTGATTAAAAAAAAATGTATCCTCATATTGAGTCAGCTGTACCTCCTGAACATTATGTGAGTGCATGAAAACTAATTAGCAAGCGAGCAGAGGGGTCTAAAGCTAGCTAAAAGTAAGGACTATAAAACCCTTACCTGCCTTTTACTAGTTATCAATAAATGGTTGAAATTGTTTGCTAAAAGTAATGGATATATGGTGAAAATAGATACACAGCTGAAATTGATACGTTATTGATAAATAGCTAAACATAATGAATAAACGGTTGAACTACCCAGCTTCTTCCAAATGCAAACTTGACCAAACCAGCCTCAACACTGACAGTTCAATGTGGAACATGACGGGTGGTGTCGGGGTACCTGGGATCATCCGACAGGGCTGGGGGGGGGGGCGACAAAAAAGGGCTGGGAACCACAGGATCTTTTGAATATAATAAAGTGCTTTTTTAATCCAATTGCAAGTTTGTAAGAAAAAAAAGATAGATCACTCAGAGTTGACAGTGATGGTGAATGAGAAAGTGTAGTGTTATATTTCCTTCCATCTTATCTGAAGTCTTGGACACCTTTTCACAAACTTAAATTATTTCTTGTAGGTGGATGGTTCACATGTGAGAAGTCAGACCTTTAATCTTGTCTGGATGAGTTCTGAGGTCAAACAGGGTTTCCTAGAAACTAGGAAATGCATCACTTTAATTAACTGATAATGAAAGGTATTACTGTCTTTATTTTAACGAGAGGAACCCATTATTTACCCCTAAGCTCCGTTAAAGCTCAGGTAGTTTTATGGCTCAGTCTGGCTCAGATGAAGAGTCAGATCTGACGGAGATCTTTGTTCCCTAGTGAATCTCGACCTGACTCATAAACAGTGTAGTGATGAGTGAGAGGGTCACAGGGTCATGAGTCACAGCAGCAGTTCACAGGCCAGAAGCAACACTCAGCCATGCAAATGTGTCCCACCACCTCTCTCCTTAGGTTAAATGTTTTATATGCTGACAAATAAGCGTCCAATCTGTGAGAACACACTTGTGAATGATAATGATTTAGATTTCTGTTTTGCGCCCTGAAATATTGAATTAGCGGGGGTTTATTATCGTCGCAGAGCTCTCTGTGCCACGGCTTTTAGAAATGCGAGGCTTCGCTCCAAAAATCACTAAATAATGTAGCAGGGCAGAGCTGCTCATCTGCTGCCTTGCTGAGCTGCTGAATCTTTTAAAAGCTTGTGGGAGAAAAACAGAATTCACAAAATCTCACCCTAATCACAGTACAGTCCCATAACTATTTATACTACTATGTGTGGTTATCTTCACACATTTAGTTAGATGGTGGAACAGATTCCCATGATTAATGATGACATTTGTTTAATGCCAAAGCATCTAAACCAACATAAACTCCTGATTAATTTTCCAGTTAAACAGGACCGACAGCCTGAGCAACAGGTCGGCAGAGACGACTAACGGTAGAGATTCCTCACCGCGGCTCAACAGCAACTTTCCCACTAAGCAGCATCAACAGCATCGTGTCTGAACCTGCAGAGGTGAGGGCTGATTGCTGGAAAGGCCTGGAGCACAAATGAGCCTCCTACACACCTCCACAAATTCACACCTCCACAGACCCAAGCCATTTCAATTTCTCCAGAAGCACTGGACCCGTTGCTGCTAGTATCTGTGTGTGTGTGTGTGTGTGTGTGTGTGTGTGTAGGAGGCTTGTTGTGTTTGCACGTACTGCATGTGAGAGCATTCAAATAACCTTCCTAAAAAGGAGAAAAGTTCACGAGGGCGCTGGTAAGTGGCAGTTCAGTGCCATCAGCTCAGCCAGGCACACAAACAAACAAACAAACACAAAAACAGAGTGATGCCGCAGGAAGCGGCTCCTCTCTCCTACCAACACATTTCACACTACTTCTCATTACAGTGAGGATGACTGTTGCCTGGCAACAGCAGAGCCATGCCAAAACAAAAAAACCAAACTGATCATTTGCACCAAAAAATACCAATTTTGTATGTCAGCTCATCATAGCCTGATTGGACATCCAATTATGTTTGGAAACCAAAATTTCTAGGAGGCACAGCACAGAGAGAAAGAGACATGAGCTGGCAGTGACATGCGTGCCCACATATTTACTCACAATACCAGAGGTGTTCTTTCTCAACCTCTTCCACCTTATTTCCAGCAAGGTGATGCTGCGTGGAGGCGTACGAGGGCGGCTGCACAGCAAAGCTGATTATGATCATCTGGTTTGTATCGGACAGCACAGCCACACGTTCAGAGTCAGCCTGCTCGCTACCAAGCATTCAAGACGCATGTTATCAATATTCTGGGGAATGTTTCTTTCACCCTTTTAGCTAAAGAGAAATACAGAGATTTTAGAAATGAGGCTCTTTAAGCGTGACAAGATGAGAGTTGGGGCTGGGCATTGTGGATGAAATTAATAATTGCAATATTCATTTTTATATATATCATAATATAGAACATGTAGGTAAAGATACATAAAATAATCTAACTGATGCTCAGTGCAATGAATTGTTGTCCACTGTTATCAGTATAACCTTTCACATGTCTGAAACAATAAGACTAAGAGACTGTCTGAAAATTATTTGGGGGAGGGTTGGTTAGACAAGGAGTTGCTGAATGGAGAGCGGTGTGACTTTTTTACTTCAGCCTTATCTTGCCAGGTTAATTGTAAAAAAACCAAAAAAAAAACCAAACAGGATCAAATAGTTACTAAGGATGGCTTTAATGCGCGCAGTGGGTCATAAAGGTGTGCTTTGCCAAATGCACAGCACAACAATCCTGTCTCCGAGAGCTAACAGGACCAATATGTCGGAGACTCAGCCCC
Source organism: Siniperca chuatsi (assembly GCF_020085105.1). Lineage (NCBI taxonomy): Eukaryota > Metazoa > Chordata > Actinopteri > Centrarchiformes > Sinipercidae > Siniperca > Siniperca chuatsi. The sequence goes on along the minus strand of NC_058050.1, from coordinate 25,960,277 downwards.
CCTCCTCACCCCAATCATTTTCATACAGTCCCTAAGAGTCTCCAGCCATGCTAGCGCCTCTGTGAGGCTGTAAATACACACCGTAGTGCTCTGAGTGAAATGCTAACGTCAGCATGATAACATGATCACAGTGACAAAGCTAACAATCTGATGTTTAGCAGATCATAACAACCATGTTTGCCATTTTAGTTTACAGTGTTAGCATGCTCAGGATCCCTCCAACTTTTCTGCATCGGTTTTGATACACTTTGTCTCTCGCGAGTCCCCCAAATTTACTTCATCACAAGTGTTTTTGTACATTTCTTTAAACTACTGATGATGATAGCTTAAGGGATGTCTGAGATGTAGTTGCTTTCCATCTACACAAGGTCTACAATATATTCTCAAAATAATGGTACACACTGGCACATTATTGTGGTCAGGTGTACAACAAGAATGTAGAAAAAGCCTAAACTGAATGAACACATAGCTTGATGCTATATCATACAGCCACCTGAACACACTAAAAACAATTACAGTGGAGTGAAGGTTTATGCCAAAGTAAATATTTATCCACAAACCAACAAAGCTGCAATTACCTCTCTTACAAAGAGGCTGTTTGTAGAGATCTCATTAAATTTGAGCTGAATGGGAGCCACAGTCACAATCTCCTGAGCCCAAAACACCCTGAGGGTGGGCTGATGCTGTGTGTGTGTGTGTGTGTGGGTGTGTATGCGTTTACTCATTGTTTGCAATTTGTCTTTATCCAACTGACCACCTTAACAAAGTTGAAATCTGAGTGGCTCCCTTCAGGGTCTGTTGCTGCGTGCCCGGCGTGTCTGCGATCCCAAATCACGACCCAACACGAAAGCAAGAGACGCTCCCTCCGTCGTGGAGGACAAAGGGGTTGGGGGTGGACAGAGGGGCCTGGCATATGCTCCACCAACTATTCTGAAACCCTGAGGTGTCAACAGTCCACTGACATAAACAGTATAGACTGAGAGTCTCTACAGCTAAAGAGTCCTCAAGACAAAAACGTGTGGTTTCATTGAGCAATCTTTCCCACAAGTGGCTACAAGTTTTGTACCAACAAAAAGAAAGAAAAATCTGACAAAACCAAATAGTTAACTGCCTGAGTGGGTGTGAAAGTGATGGTACAGTAAGAGAATAAATAGTGAAATCTATTTCATTTGACCTGTTTCACTCGTAGATCAATCATTTCTTGCTTTGACAGCACAATCTCCCTCTTCTTCTTCTTCTTTTGCTTTTTTACCTTGGCTTCATCGCTGACATCCCACGTGAAAGAGACAGCGTTGTAGGCAATTTCCTCCAGGTTCCCGATTGTGCTGAAGCTCTCCTTGTAGTCGGCTGCACGCAAAGTAAAGATCAGAGAAAACTGTTTCAGTTTCAGTAATTTTAACATTTCAGGACACTTTCAAAATTGTGGCAGAAGCAACAATACAACAATGTAAAAATACAGCATTACAACTAAAAGTCCTGTATTTAAAATACTCGTTCTGCAGAAAAAGTCTCTTTGGTGGAACTGCTAACAACTTATAGACACTGCTCTTTTATAAGTGGCCACAAGCTAAAAAGGTTGGAAACCACTGATTTTATTGTAACAATGCATTGTACTTTATGAGTTTATCATATGTTTTTTTTATGTAAAATCTTAATCTGAAAAGTAACTATAGCTGTCTGATAAATGTAGTGGAGTAAAAAGTGCAATATTTTAGTGGAGTAGATGAGTAGAAGTGACATAAAATGAAAATATTTAAGTACAGTACTTGTACTTAGTTACTTTCCACCACTGTGACTCTGTCAAATGTATCTGTTTATACTCAAGTCTATCTTACATACAGTATCTACACCATTATCTGGCATCTTTTCACATGTGAAACTATTTTGCCAACAAATCAAGTTCTAAAAAATTCCCATAAGCTCATTGTTGCCTCCTAAAACACTCAACTATTGCTCACATAAGCTTATTTCCATCTGCCTAGATTAGGTTATAGATTTTACCATGGTACTGGCATGAACTTGCCAAAGACAAAACCACCACACTGTCTGACATCTCTGCTTCATTCCATTGAGTTTTCTACCGCAGGCTGAGGCCTGTCTCTTGCTGATCGTACAGGATATGGCCTCAGTCCAGGCCCCCACCTATTTCTCCTGTTAACGTCTATGTAAATGCAGACCCATTGGCTGTCTTTTCACAGCGCTCCTGTGGGAATTGAGGACTGACAGTTATTCAGATTGTGCCGGGCCTCACCTCACGATATGTGACGGGATTTACCTGGACTCTCCTGCAGGTTTGCCACCTGCTTACTCTCTTTTTTTCCCCCTCTATGGTTCTCTGGAACTTCGGTGTCAAAATATCCATATCTAAGTGTAACATTCAATACTGAAGTGGGTGTTTTGTATCTGGGCCTATTCCACATCTGTTCTAACCCCATCAAGCCACGAGTGTAGCAGGCAGGCCTGTCAGGGAGGAGGATAACAATAATCATCTTACCAATGTCCAGGACTCTCTGTTTGGCAGTGTGCTGGCGGGAGTGCCAGTATTTCCAATTCTTCAGCTGCTCATCTCTGCACTTGTCTTCCCCAAAGACAACCATGATAACACTCTGAAGTGGAAGCAAAGATATACAAGATATATTATAATATAATCAGGCCAAAACAGAATAAAATTGGATCAAAAACACATTCTCATCTCTAATTCACATTTCTAAGTGTAACAAGGTTTCACACTACCCAACAAGCTAACAGTAAAACCCTCAACCTCTACACTTCCTCTCCATGTACCCTCTCCCCTCCCTCACCTGTACAATACTGTCCCGCTGCAGCTCAGAGCCTCCCATGGTGCATTGCTCACTACTGGATGGGCTCCCATCAGGCCCGTGTGACGGCGTCGGCCCACTCACCCGCACTTTCCCTCTGGGCTGAGGTAGGGACGATCTGAAGTCGGTCTTCGACAGTGTCAAAGCGTAGAACTGGCCCCGGTTCAGGTAAGCCATGGGTCCTTCTACCTGCCGTGGCCGCAGCGACATGCTGGCCTCCAGACAGTACTGGAAACGGTCACTGTAAGAACATAAGCATGTGTGGGGCGAACTTCATGAAGATACATATCTCTGCCTGATACAAGAATAAACCACATTTTTGTATATACAAGTACAATTTACACAACATTTTAATAAAAATGTATGTCAACATGTTAATAAAAAAGAAAACTAAATTAGAGGGAATTTTGAAATTTGGACTAAGTAGTTTGGTGGGAGGGGGGGTTACATTGCAAATGGAGCATGAGAAGAAGGCAGTTGCAGCAAGAAATGGTTCTTATGGCTCTAAAGAAACAGATGTTTTAATTTATCAAAAAGGTACTATGAAGTGCAACAGCACAGCTTTAAATGATAAGAAATGTTTGCTAAAAACTACAGTACCCAGCTGTTTTACTGGGTCTTTTAAAAAAAAAGAGCTATGGAGCGCTTTGGTAGCCCAATGGTTACACTGCATGCCATGTAACCACAATGTTGCCAGTTCTACTCCAGCCAGCGACCTTTGTTGCATGCCATGCCCTTCTCTCACCCTGTCGAATCACACCGAATCTCTTTGATTTGTAGAGTCTGTATTTTTGCTTATCTGTGAATTTTAACTTACACTGGTAGACTGAAGTGGAATTCAGCAACTCCTGAGGAGGGACTTCTGTGGTACGTCTGTACACGAGAAGACAATATTTACTGTGTGTTTCAGAAGGAGAAATGCAGGAAACTGCCACTAATGGGCCAAAAACAAAAAACCTACACACATTGCACAAACTGTCATTTAAATAACAATCATATTGTACATATTCTTTATTATTTTCTTATATTTTTTTAATATCTTATCAATTTTATTTTATCAAATTTATTTTTATATTTATGATTCTTGGCCTGCAGTACTTGCTTTAACTTTCTTTATATTTCTACTATGTTTATTGTTTTGCATCAAAATACCAAAGCAAATTCCTTGTATGTGTAAACTTCCTTGGCAATAAAGCTGATTCTGATTCTACAAATGTGATCCTGGTTTACAAAGAAAGACATAACACCACCTCCACCTCACCTCTCCTTCCACAGCGTCGTCATACGTGCTGTCTGGAGTGCTTCTCTGTTCATCTTTCAAGTACCCATCGAGGGGCAAATCATAGTGGCTCTGCTCGTAAACTATCCTTATCTGCTCTCTGGGTTCTTGGCGGTAGGAACCTCCAGAACAGGACTCTCCCATGGACGTCTGGCCCTCTGTCTTGACCAGAGCCAGAGCCGCCCCACCTCCACCGCTACCATCTCCTCCTCTGGTGTCTCCTGAGAGGCAGGTAGCTCCATACTTGGAGCCCTGGTGTTCTGCAGTGGTGCTGTTGTTTAGGGAGAGGTTGACAGGCATGGATCGAAGAGCCTGAAGGTGGTGATCTTGTATCTCCAAGCTCCCGCCGTTATCTGGCCCAATAGCAGAGGGGTCCGTAGGTTTAACACCGCTAGAGGCAAGTTTCCTCTCTCTGGGCACCTGTCAGCATTAAAGCAAATACAACAAATAAGATCTGAAACAAATCAGAACTTTTTATGTGAAAATTGTCTTAATATATCATTATTATTTTGTCTGTAATATTAAGCTTTCCACACCTTGTAGTAGTCGTACAGCAGTCCCAGGGCTGCTGCACTGTCCTCATCTCCATTGATGCTCATCATGGCCTTAGTGGCAGCAGTCAGTGGGTTCTCCAGGTAGTTCCTCCACGCCTCATCCTCGCTGCTGAACACTCTGCGAGAGGGCACCAGCACTTCATTTGGTACCACCACCACCAGTCGTTTACTGAGAGGACGACAGGATAATGGGAAGAGACAATAAGCCATGTTGTTGCCAATCTGTCAATAACAGAAGCCACGTCTGCCAAGCCACCAAGTCCGCCCCAGGCTGTTTCTCACCAAACTTCAATCTAATTGCCCGCTCTCTGTGAGGTGTGTTTATGTAAGGTCACTTCTGAGGGGTAACTACTTGTATATCACATTTAATTTACAAAATCATGTACTGATTCAGTTCTGAAAACGTCAAGCTGACATTATATTATTATTATTATTATTATTATTATTATCATTTTAAATAGGTCATTTCTTGAGACATCATTCAGAGAGGCTGGCGAGAAGAGATGTGTATACGGCCTTTCGTTTCTGAAGGGCACACATTGTACAGTTTTTAATATTCACAGTTAAGTCAAATCTTTAGCATCAATTATAGCACATATAATAACAGTAATGTTTAACTGCACTTCAATAAATTACAGTAAGGTTTTCACAATATTAAATCACTGTAATATTGCCATTATATTCATTTTGGTCATTTCTGCAGTGTCTGTATTGCATTTAGGGCCTTTATTCTGTGGTAACACTACTTGATATAAACTACTCATCAAATAGATTAAAGGAATAAATATAAAAGGAATTATATTTTTTGTAATTCAATGATAAAGGTTCTACTGCCTGTGGGCAAAGAACAAAGAAACAAAATACATCTAAAATGTTTTAAGCACTTACAGAAGTTATTACCCGTAATATTAATGGTTTTCTCTTACCTGTCCAGGTCCATGTTGCCTCCAGGACTCTCTGGCGTTTTGTAGGACTTGCTTGAGAAACTGGACTTTCTAGTTAGTGCAGGTAAATTTGTATGGGAGACTGAGAAAACTAGGTGCGCAAGAGGCTGGCTCTATTTAAATTCTCAGCCAAAACAGCCAATGAAATCACCTGTAACCTTGTGTACTAAAATATATTCGAATGTCTTTGATGTCAGGTAAAATGCGAGCCTAGCGTGACTAAACAAAACAAGCTACATTTCTTGCTCGTGCCAGGCTTGTTTCCTGTTTGGTAAATTAAATGAGAGATGGGTACTGCAGCATCTGAAAAGGCAGGATAACAAGGAAACGAAAGTTGCCTTGCTGATTGGTTAGATGTTTCTACACAGGTGGCAGAGTCGTCTTCCCATTGGTGAATAAGGAGGCGCGTGACCTCAAATGAGGAAACGGGGGTCACGCCGATGTTAAACTTTAGTTTCTGTCTCTTCCAAGCTGGTGTATTTCTTCAGAACTATATTGTGCTCTGCTGCCAACTATCCTCTTACTCTAAGAAAGGAAACTAGGAAACTAGAGAATGACAGCATACACTCCTCTCGCTCAGTTGGCCCGCCTTTTAAGGGACATTAGTATTTTAAGACATTGTGTTAGAATTTTGACTGAAAGTGGCAGATTAATCAGAGGTAGTGTGACTTTTACCGATAGGAACCCTTTACTTGATGATGAGACTAAATATATGATTAATATAACAATGAAAATGAAAAGAATGTCTATAGTTTTAAGGTTTGTATTATATAGGCTAATATGCCAGAGACAATATATTATCTCAATCATTATTATATTGTATACGTTTAATATACAGTAGGAGGAAAGTAGCCTATAGTCGCTGGTCTGAGTCAGCTTGGCCTTATTGTCGTCTTTACCGTGACACCTTGTGGTAGGCATTTAGTTTTGCACCGTGCAGACAGAAAATGGCAATCATGTAAGGAATCCACAAATATGGTTATCTGTGCGCGTTTTTTTTAAAGAAATATGTTTTTATGGGTAAATTACTACTTTAACGTACGTTCATAAACCTCGAGACATTCGTATTTTATTTTGTTTTCTGTAAATGGCCTTGAAAGCCTTTTCTGTTGCAAGAAAGGATGGAACTGATGATGCCTTTACGTGCTGTCAGAACATTTCCCAACCCAGTCCATGTGCTTACAAAATCGACAAGGCATATTTGTCAAAGCTAATACACACTTGAAGGCAGCATAGTTTACGGCCTGGGCATGCGCATTAGCGCAGTGAGAACAAACCACTGAAGCGCCGGAAGGTCCAGAGGATTTAACCTAGCGGTTCTTGAAATTTATTATTTATTTTGGTGGCTATCTTTGGTACAACATTTATTTTTCACTGGTAAGGCATCTACAAAATGTGTATGATGACTATTAATGCCTAATATCTAATCTGCCTAATATTCTGTATGAGTTCTTCCATACTATTCTATATAGCTAACCTAGCATCAGCAATAGCAACCGGCTAACAGAATGCGTGTCTCTCATAATTAGTGGGAAATAAAATTTATGTTATATAAATGCTCTAAATGTACTAAAATACGTGAGTTATATGCTACTAAGACGACCCTGTTTTCCACAGTAACCATTTGCAACCATGGTTCCTAAACTAAACGCTCGGTGGCTAGCTAAAGTTGGCTAACGTTACTGCTAAACCAGTCTTCTCAGATAACCTTAGCTGAGGTTAGGTAGCCGTATGAGAGCAATGCATGGCGGAGACTGACCAGCATCCACCACAGAGCTCATGGTTACTGCTTTCCCACACACACTCTTATGATAATTTTGGGATTGCTGATCGACCCGTGTATTAGTTGAATATTCGTCCCTCCACAGTCACTATCAGTCAAAAACAAAGTTCATATAACCATAGCACTGACCTAGTTCCAGTATTATGTATATAATAACTATCTGCAGTCTGAATTTCTTTGGGGAAATTTCCATGTTAATTGCCTTATCCCTGTGACCCAAAAAGCGGCAATTAACCTAGTTCTAAAAGATGTTTCACAGCCGCTGCTGTATTGCACATTCTGAAGTCTATTGATCTTATAACACAGTTGTCTTTAAATTGTTAATCATCAAGGTTGCTTCATCTGAAACCTCAACTGGTGTAACTGGTCTGTTTCCAGTTAGTGCGTCTCTCAGTCCCTCTGTGCTTTACATTTTCCTTTCCATCCCCTTCTCAGACGTTGTTTGCAGGCTGGGTTTTATAGTCTTTCTCAGGTTATGGCTCATCACCTTCTTCATGGTGTTGTGCTGATCAAATTCCTGTATAATTTCTTCAGGTCTAGCATCAGAAATGGCCCGTGGGCACCAGAAGTTCCAGTCCCAGCAGAAGAATGCCAAAAAGCAGGCAGACATCAAGAAGAGCAAAGGCCATGACCAGAAGGCAGCAGCTAAGGCTGCCTTAGTATACACGTGCACAGTGTGTCGGGTATGTGCTTAGGCGGAAAACAGAACATAAAATTATTCTTTTATGAGCTTGGTTATCATTTAACCATGAAGTTAGATGGCGTTAAATAGATGGGGGGCAGACAAAGGAGCCACATGCTTTCCAGTACTGAGGTACCTTAAATTGTTCTCAACAATGAGACTTTTTCGTGAAAATATGTATCAAAGAAACTGTAGTATAAGTATGATTCAGGCAATACCTGTACTGGATCATCTCACTTCACATATTGTTTTAGCCCTGCAGTGGGTAACTACTCTGCCCAAACCAACTACTTTCAGTAGCTACCCTGAGTTATCAGTTTATTGGGTGTATTTGTTCATGTCAATACAATGTAGCTCAATAGGCTGACATTGGTCGTGGTGTTGTATTGAACTGCATCAAATTGGCAGATGTTTCTCGTCCCCCTCATGTATGAAAATGCGGGTGGACAAAACATAAGAAACACTAAGATGACAATAGAGTCGAATCAACTTCTCTGACAAAAGCTGAACATTAGAAGTTTCACAAAGGTAGAATTTATTGCAGGACCGTTTTCATTGGGTTTTGCTCTTTTAAACACTCTGAAAGTGGTAAAAAAAAAACAAAAAAAAAACTCAGAAAGTTGGTTGAGGAGGATCTGCCCAAATTTTCTATCTTTCCGAGACTTCTTCAGTGATTGTCCAGATGCACATTGCAGGTATGAAAGTGGACAGAACTCCAAGTGCTTCATCAACATCTCTCCACATTCCTCATAATTCCTACCTCCACCACTGTCTGTGTTTGCAGCTGAATGGCACTGATTGTCTCTGTGTTGGCAGAGACAAAGATCTATACAACAGCTGGGACAGATATGAGCTGAAACACAAACTCTCGCTTTACTTCCTTTCTACATTTTTTTTTAATTAAACACTCATCAGGAAAGGTGGCTACCTCTATGTTCCCTGTAAATTAAATATTTGATTTGCTTCAGCCTGTTAAGTAATCTCTTGTCCCAGTGATTACTGACAACCAGCTTCTCACCTCACCTATGAAGGTAGCCGCTCTGAAAGACAATGAAGAAGTTGGCATTTTAACGTGGTGGACGGTGCATCTTTACACCCGTCAAGTGACCTTGTGAAAGACCAGATATCCATGTCTGTGGCGCTGTTGATGTACCTGAGCAAACTGATATCATTTTATGAGGATATACTATAAATAGGCAAGACTTTGCTGGATGCCTAGTATATGAATACAAATTTTATTAATGTGCTTTTACTGTCTGATATATATTTTCTAATTTCCCATTTTTTTTCTTTCCCACACTTTCTCAGACACAAATGCCCGACCCGAAGACCTTTAAGCAGCACTTTGAAAGCAAACATCCAAAGTCCCCAATGCCCCCGGAGTTGGCCGGTGTGGAGGCGTAACAGATTCACCTCTCTTTCAGTAAGACAGTTGGGGTTGATTCAGGACAGGCTTCTACATTTTGCGATGTTTCAGATAAAATGTTCAGTACAACGTCAATTATTCCTCATGCTGGATGGTACTACTGCCTGCCAGTAGTACCATCTTTATTTCAGATTGGGTTTTTTGGAAAACTATCCTCACTTGCCAGAATTTGATCCAGTGCCAATATACACGGCAGACAGCTACCCTCCCTTGGCTTGTGCTAAAAAAAAATGTATATGTTCCATCTTTGATTGTATGCAATATTTCTATCTGATCATTTCAAAATGTTATCCTCACAAGACCAGCTTGTTCATGGGCTCTACCACCATTACACCATCTCAGGGCTCCCACTGTTTCAGGACAAGCTTTGAATTTAGGAGAAACTATGAATTGGCACTGGCTCAGCTGAACAAAGTTGTAATACTAAGATGATACTTGGAAGTAATCACCATCCAAATCCAATGTACTGTGAAACCCATTATGGATTTTTGACTGAAACTAATTTGTGATGTGCCAGGGTTGGTGTCAGAAGTATAGTTTATTCAGAATGACTTTGGCGTTCATAATGTGCTTGGAAAGAAACTCATTCAAAACCACTAATAATGTTATTTTGAGTAGATTCAAATTTACTTCCAATCTGCACTGATTTCTTTTCATTGCCTAGATAATTTCAAAAATTTCAGGACACGTCTGTAGTTTTTGTTGATATGAAGAATATATTAAACACATTGTGCTACACGGGTAATGAAATTATGTGCATTGCATTTTACCCTCAGATTTTCATGAAATGTATCTAGTTCATGTCCACTATGTAACTTTCTCATGCAGCAGAGATGTAAAAGTTGACCAGAGAGGGCACTGCAAGTCTACTCATAGCAAACCCTTCAATGACACAATTTCTTCTACTCCTCCTTTCATAGAGCAATGTGATGACTGCATGAGACATTTATCTTTCACCCTGTTAGAAGTGGTCTGATGAGTGAATAAGGGTAAAGATAAAAGTTTGCACTGGTTGTTTGTAAATGATAACGCTAATGAGTTACTCCCAGTTTGTCATTGTAATAAGAAGTATGTGGCATAATTGTGTGCACCCCTATAGTATTTGATAATGATTTAGTTCATCACTATGGTATGTTGCAGTGTAACCTGTCTCACACTGTCATCTCAATGGCATACGGGAAAATAATCCCAAATGCAGTCTCGCACTCTTTAGTTTTATCCCGTCATGACGGTGCAAAAGTATTTCGACTTTGAACCCGCATTAAAAGTCTGAACTACATTACACTGTAAGTTAGCTTTGGTTCTTATTTTTATATTTGTTTCTTTTCATAGCATGCTAACAGAGAATTCATTTATAGAAAGGAACTATTTTCAATACATTTGGACCTACTGGTCATTAACCACTGACATTGTATCACTGTGCTAAAGTCTGGACTGACAACCAGCCATGTTTTTACTTTTGTAATAATCATATCTTTGTCCACGCAATGTTATATATAGCCTTTTAATAAAGGTGTTACTTTTATATAAACCATTACTATGTTGTGTGTGTGTTGTTTTTTTTTTTGTTTGTTTTTTTATCAGGTAAAAAGTTCCACCTGGATCATTTTTATTGCTTGTGTGAGTGTTTGTGTTAGGTTGTTTAATGGCCTTTCAGACATCACCTGGTTGAAACTAATAATTGTGTACTGTAGTTATTGTTAAACCATTATAATCACTACCATATTACAGTGAACACTCATATGCGCCATCTATAAACCATGCGATTAATGTGGAAATTAATCAGTATAATAAATCACACTTCCTCATCTACCTCTGCTTCTCCAGTCCTTTCAGTTAGTGCTCTAGACCCCATAAATTTAATCTCAATAATGTGAGTTTCCTAGGCTTGTCAGTTTATAACCTGATGAGAGAACAAGACCCCTCTTAATAGTTGCTCATCCACGCAGTTTATGATAAAACCAATTCTATATTTAGAGCGAGAAATGTAGCATGAAGGTAATAATGAATCACTGCTTCAGTGGGAATGTTACAAGAGCTGACAAACACTAATAATATTGGTTCTTTATTAGTCACACACTCGATCTGTGTTACCAGAGACGTAATCCTATAAAATATGATATACGAGTGCATACATAGATACCCATAAACTATATGTACATACTTGCCCACATATTTAAAGAAAGTACAGAGTACTTTACAGTACAAGTAAATGTAATATGTACGCAGTACCACTGAAGAACTGTGATGTAAAGTTACTTTATATGTATAATATGTAGTTAAACTACAACTGGCACGGCATCTTACAGTGTATCCGAGCTGCGTATATATACTTGTGCACAATGCCTGTGCTACAGATATCCATACATACAGTACATATTCTCCCATCTACTTAGGTAATATGTAGACTCGGTGTGTTTCAGACTGACTCTAATAGGGGACACCTTCGCTTACCTAAATGGTGATTTGACTGACTTTTCAAATGGCCATTTGTCATTTTTTCATGTTTTGTGTGTTCTTAAAGGATGAGTTGTGAAACCAACAAAAGTCAAATTGCATGAATCATGGTATTTGTTACGTTCAAGTCTGAGGCTTGATAGTATGGCGTGATTCATTTGCCAGTGTTTGGATTTTTTTCTCATTTGTATGTGAAAAAGAAAACAGCATAATAAAAAAATGATAAAGACTTCAGCATTATAAAGTCCAAAATATCTGCTAATAGCGTGACAGGTGGCAGTGTGGTGACCCTAAGAATTGTGTATGATAAGAGATAAAAAAAAAAACTCCATCTAACTGGATCTAAAATGATTTTCCATACAGTACATCCAATGCCTGCTCATTTGTTACAGATGCACCCACATGCAGGTGGAAATCCTGGATACACAAACCTCTACTACTACTACTGCTGACACATGGACTAAAATAACAATGTGGTACTATAATAATAATAAGGAATAATATCCATACATCCTGTAGCACATTCCTAAGCCTGGAGTTTGTTAAGGGCTTCAAGATCAAGACAAAGGACAAAGTTACAAAAGAGAATAGTGGAAAAAAGGATGTTATTTTACACTGATTGTTTCTTTATTGTCTGTTAATGTCTGTGTTTTTATGTCTGAGAATGTCCTCAAAAAACTGATTGATGCATCTCAAGGGGTTTATCCTTAAAAAGAATACTCTAGTGATTTAGTATTGCACTTTCATAGAGCTGGGGGACTCTCAAAAGACGGATTAAAAAATAAGTGTCACGATTGAAGCAGCAGAGGCCGGAATATCCTGACTTTTAGTCCCAATAATGGGTCAAGCCACTAGATCCTACAATTCCCATAATGCATCTCAAAAGCATCTTTCATTAGAGCCTCCCTGCCTGGTAAACACCCACGCCTTTCAAACTCCACACCTCCAATTTCTAACAGGCGTTCTGCTATAAATGTGTTGTCTCCAAGCCCAAGCTGAGATCACCCAGAAGCCCCTTTTAAATTGTGAAATAAATAACAGACAAACAATCACACAAGCACACAAACACCTTACAGATTGTTGTAATTGTCTAAGAGACATGTTAACAAAATGATAATGTGATATTTAATGGATCATTAGGAGGAGAATAAGTGGAGCTAGCAACTTCAGCATCATGAATTCCCACAATCATGGAGGCTTGAATCTACCCAGTCATCAAAGGTCTCTCCTACACCAAGATTCAGCTCATTATACTGTAATTCCTTTTGGAAATTCTGCTGGGTACTGCAGGAGACAATGCTGCAGATTTCAATGACTTATGAAGAGAGTGATAGATTGATGTCCATTAGTTTGTTGTTTGTTGATTAAAGTAGTATGGCAACTGAACTTTTGAAATTCTAAGTATGTCCAGCCATTAAACTTAACTGATAAATGTCAAAATGTTGCTGGGAAACACTTGAACTAGTAATTAATATGAGTGTGTGTGTGTGTGTGTGTGTGCATGTGTGTTCAAGTTCTCAAGATGTGGCTGATAGAGTCAGAACTCACCTAACCGGTTACACACCTTTATGTTATCACTCATCTTACTCTTTTTTTTTTTTCCTTTACTTGAAATGCCTCTGGTACTACGCCCCTCCTGGACCACACCCTGACAACTGAGAGGAGATGTTCATTTTTTAGCACTGGTGCCTGTGCATTTCTACAGCCGACACGATCTGATCTGCCCTTAAATAGGTTACAAGCTTGAAATCTTGGCCTGAGGGGAAAACATGTGACAAGTCAAAAATAGCTTCACTCTCTCCCCTTGGAAACCAACCAGAAAGCAGAAATAGTAGTTTCTATTAGGCAAGATATACTGTAGCACTGTGTCCTGTGTTCTAGTTTGTGATGCCCTCAGCATCTCCAGCAAATACTAATAAACTAAATACTGTTCCAGACACAACTTCATTCTCATTTAGTTAGAGAAATATCACTCTGGTAGCTAAGGAGCTTAGTGGTCTCTAGATAAAATGCGACCCAATCACTAATTAGCACCATACAGCCATGATTTGTGTCGTAGCACCCAGTGCCATACAAGACTTAAGAATTCCTTTCAGTGATAGTCATTATACAATATGTGCTGTCTCTGCCTCTGTTCTGATACAAAATTGTGATCTGCAGTAAGACAAAGGACAATGTTTGAACTTGCAAGTGATGTTGACTTCCATATCAAAGTTACTGTGATGTTTTAAGGTGAGGTTTTCATAAATTTGCATCTCTGCTTGACACCATGACACATTGAATTTAATCAGAAGTGCCTCTAATTTATCCTAGGTTGTAAATTGATTACATTAAGGAGTGTTACAAGGATCATAGTTGTAATATAATTTACTGTAAAAGCATCAAAATGTGTTTATATTTGCCTCATAAATACTGTGGAAGTAATGGTAATGGGGGAAAAACTACAACTCCCAAAGTCTTGAGTTCGGTTGCCTTGGTAACGTTTGACGTCAGTCCCCCCTGCTCTGGCCGTGCCTTGGACTGGTGTGATTGGAGGGAAACCCCGTGTACTGCATTCAGACGGACAGGCTGAGAGAATCAGCTGTAGCTTGGTACACCGACATCACTGCTATCTGCCAGTACTCAGGTATGAAATGACTTACAGCTTTTAAAACTTAATTTTTACGTTTGCATCATTTGTCATTGAGTCTTCTAAGTTGTCGTAAAATATAGTGATAATGGAAGCGCACTGTCTCCAATTGACTGTGGGACTGCATGTAGCGGCGACAATCATCAGACCAAAGAACAATGGTTAGCTTAGCTACAGTTTGGGATATGTCTAATGGCTGGTTTCAAAATGGAACAACAGACTGAGAAGGCGTGTCAGGTCGAAGGTTGAAGCTCTGATATTCTTTGTCATTGGCTACAAACGTTATTAATTGTTAATTGAAGTAATTTGTCAGGTTATGTAAGTGTACCTCTCGCAATGTTGTATCGCATGTAAATATCTCTATCTATTCTTCAGGTATTATCTTAATCTCAGTTTCAGCGTCTGTAATTTCAACGTTACAAATGTGCTGACAATGCCAGCAGGGTACAATAACATCCGTGGCACGGTAAAGATAGTGTATCAGTTTTATTTGCTAACGTTAGGTGTGAAGTAGTGCATTACCAAAACTAACAAGAAGAGGCAAAGTATTATTCTTATCCCATCTACCACCTGACTGGCAGCTAAACACATTTAAACAGGCTTGTCGTCGTGCTAACCAGTCAAACGCATAATTGTTCTGCGAGAGGTTAACACAGACGTTTGAAGGTGTGTCTATACATTTTGAGCGTGTCAGAGTGGCAATGAAAATGGGTATAACCTCCAGCCAATTTATAAAAGCTTTCTGGCTTGGAATGCTTCTGTTTCAGGAAATAGTCGGCGCCATACTGGAAACGGGTCACGAGGCCCTAATGGTAGCTGGTGCTTTTCATTCACCTAATGGTGTTTCTCGTCAGAACTATGCCTGTAAATTTAATGGAAGCGGGGTTTTTTTGTGCATGTTGACCAAATATACTGACATTAATCACAGTAAACCGCTTTAATTTCGCACTTTAGTTTACGCTTGTTGGGCGAGCCACAGGTACAGGGATGGGTGTGGTGTGTGTAAATACAGGAAAGAGGGGGGCACATCTGCGTTTGTCCAGGAGGCTGGCCAACAGTACAGGATCGAGTTCTTCTTGCATGTATCTGTACCATGACTGTAACATGTATTCTTTCGGTGAATAGTCTTGCATTCACACGTGACTTAAACTTTAACTACGAATTAACTTTTTTATTTACCGATTGAAATGCGTACACACCCCCGTTTACCCATGGATCATGTTGCATCATGTCCATGGGTACATTGCCAGCCTCTCGATGCTGAAACTTAAAATTCCTACAAATTGGCCACAAATCCCTTTTGCATTCTGTTTTTAGAATTTAGAAAAACCTTGTAAAGATGATTTAATTTAACTTACGTATTTTTTCAGTTTATTTGGTTGCCAAACTCTATATAGGGTGTGAACTGTGTTAGAATTCCCTGTATCTCAGGACAGATTTTGAACAAGCCATACTACATGCACTCTGGAATGGAAAAAAGTGATTGATTCTGTGGAAGCCCGCTGGCTATTTTGGATGGGTCAAACGGATGTAGGCTATTGATCTAGTGATGAGAATTCCTGTGTGTGTGTCAAGTCTACACATAGACATTGTATCAGCTGTTATCTTACTTTTGTCCTCTTAGAAACCTATAGCACTCAACACTGATTAGTAAATTGAAGGGCTAATAGAGTGCTATAGTACAGTGGTTAAAAGTAGTATCTCCACTTTTCTCAAATCACCCTGATTTGCCTTACAGGCCTTGCAGGCATATTTAAATTTTTAATGCAACTACATCGTTACTTACTGCGCCGCCTTATTTAGCTAACAAAAGCCCTTATTACACAGAGGTCCCGCAATACTGCCGTAAAGAAGGGCCGCCGTTAAGCTGGTTTTGCTTTTTTACACTGACCCAAACAACATAATGTCACCCCAGTGTGTGATTTTTAGATAGCATGCTGGCGTCAGCAGAAGAGGCGTTACGTGTAACACAACAGCGGCGTCTGCCGTCCTGCTGGCTCCCCCATCTACACAGACATCGATTTGGCTCTGTACTACCTCTGCTGCTGGCTCAGAGGCGGAACGACAGTATCCCCCCCCCCCATTCTGTTTCTGTACGTTTTATACAGAACGGAGAGGTAGAATAACGGCGCAACAATCGCGCTGTGAACAGGCGTACTGTACTTCTTTGTCCAATTGCTGTCTTTCACTCCCATAGCCTTAAACTGCCATGGTGTGCCTCAATGTGTCCTTGTAGAAGTACTTCCTAAGGAGGGCAGCAAGCCTCAAAAACAACAGTTACATCATGTGCCACAACTTCAAACCTGTTTAGTTAGTGTGATGTGGTAGCTTCTCTAGACTGAGTAGGGACCCAGATCTATTAATGAATTGAGTTTGTAGCCAACATAGATGATTTATCTTTTCCTGATAGTTTATACGCTCATTAGCCTCATTAAATGCTCTTGAAATTCTATTTTTCACTTGCTTTTGCTCTACACATTTAGGAATGGGTACTTCCGGTAAATGAGTACCGATCCAAATAAAAAAATATGTCCTCTTGCCACTTAATTGACCTCCAGCTGTTCTCTTTTCCTCGCCTTCCTTCTTCCAGTGAGCAGTCATGAGCGAGGCACCCCAGAAGGAACTGGTTCAAAAGGCCAAGCTGGCCGAGCAGGCTGAGCGCTATGATGACATGGCTTCTGCAATGAAGGCTGTGACGGAAGATAGCGAGCAGCTGTCCAATGAGGAACGTAACCTGCTGTCAGTGGCCTACAAAAATGTGGTGGGTGCCCGCCGCTCCTCATGGCGCGTGGTGTCCAGCATTGAGCAGAAGGCTGAGGGCAGCGAAAGGAAGCAGACCATGGCCAAAGAGTACCGGGAAAAGATTGAGAATGAGCTGAAAGAGATCTGCCAGGACGTGCTGGTGAGATTGATAACGTTCCATTAGACAACATTGTTGGCTCTATCTATCTGTTAAAGTAATGGATTTTTGTCATTTAGACATAGGTGTCTGTAATATAAATGTTCTTTACAGCTTTATTAAGTCATGATAGGACTGTTACAGAAAGGACCACAAATTATGTATCAAGGTTGAAAAGTGTTGTTTGTTCAGTGCTCTTAAAAAGATTAAACTAGACATACATTCAGTGTTTTTCTGTGTGTATTTAACCTTCTGCTGCTGTAGCCAAGTTAATTTGATGGCATTTAATTCAGATTTGTCATGTTGAAAGTGTTACAGAAACGTTACTAGGTACGACTAAGTACGTAAATGTGAGTTTGGCACTTATTCAGCCAAGAAACCGACATATAAAATTGCCATCACATTTGCGTAACGGAGGGCATTTCTGAAAGTGGCTCATTTCTCACCATGGGGTTAACACTGTTTGTCCAGGGCTCTGTATATTGAATGGTAAAAGGTGGACAAATGTTAACTATTAAATTTTATCTGATATCATGCAATGTCGGATGAACGTTTTACCCTAAGCACAAACTGGATCTAGTGTATGGTGTGGTTACTAGACATTGGGCTTGTCAATCGTTTAGTGACTATTGTAGCAGTACAGGAATAAAGAAGAAACTGAGGCAAAAGCAAGGCCTTTTGACAAAATGTATAGAAAATGTACCTCAGGCAAATTACTTCAGCCGGTCGTCTCTTTTGACGTCCAGATTATGTGAAGAAGTGCTGGATGACTGAGGAGTGAGTCTAACTCCACAGTCATACCTCACTTCAACAGCTCATGTTGTTGGGTGTGTCATTTCTGTCAACAAGACGCAGTGGACCTTGTAGAGAAGTACCATGTCTTGACTCCTTCATTCCTATCCCTGGCTGTCTTAGAGCAATCCAGCCAGTGTTCCAGTTTTAATTATGTCATCAGTGATGACCTATAGCTTATCACAACATTCTTCCTCACACGTGCCCCTGTTATGATAAAAGTGTTTTAAGTGGAGTGAGAGTATGCAAAATGAGAATTTTATACTCATGAGAAAGGTGCAATGAGAGTTCATTTGAAATGGTGCTAACTTCCTTGTTGGATCAGCAGTGCATGCTGCAGTAAGACAAATGTAAGAAAACTTAGAAAGCATGAGCTCACACAATGCAGGAAATTGTGTGTAAATACACTCAGTGGCCACTTTATTAGGTACATCTATACAATCTAATGCAGGCCATTTCCTGTTCCAGTTCCTGGTCGGCACAATACCTTGATTCTTTAAGGTGTGATGCTAACAAATCTCTTATTGAACCTTTTATCTGTTCTCTTATTTTTTGAAGACCAATGTAGAAAACATTCAGTTAACATTGGCAGGCTTCTTCGTTATAGCCAGCACTAACCGTCGGTTTTGCCGTGTAAAATGACGGTCACCTGCGGTAAACTATATCAGCTGTAATTAACGTTAATTCCTTAACAGCTACACTGAAACTTTTGTCTGTCTGGTTAATGTGTTCCTTCCAAGCCGTTGTGTGTACTTCGCCAAAGAGTGCCGACTCTTCTCTAGAGAAATTATCTAGCTGACTGCTGCACATCAAATTCAGGAGTCTTTCAGTTAAACTTCTTATGCATATCGAATCGATATTTTGAGCTCATCAACTTCATAGTTCTGAATCAGGGCTTCCAGTATTTGGTCAAGTAGCTTGTGAAAAATCAGGTGCAAAATCAGTATGTTAGAGCTGTTATAATCAATATCAATGAACAATCAACATTTCATATCTATTGCGGCTCATCTCATGTTCAGGTTGTAGCTACAGGTTGTGAACACTAATTATACTAGCTTAATTAATGTTCGTCTTAATTCATTTAGTAGCTACCACTAAACCTGTAGTGTATGTTAAAACATATGATTGAATTATCACCTCTATGACAGACGGGAGGTGGGGGGGTGTCACGCGTTTCTATGGTCCATGCACTCGGGCTGTTAAGATTTCTTTCTACAGAAAGAACCACGTAACTATTTTTTGAGTAATTAAGGTGAAGCAGCCAACATTGTTGAACAATGTTGTATTACTTTTCATGTTTCATATTTTTCATATCCTAAGGGCTTAATCAGACTGTCATGCTTTTATCTAACTGCCAGCACCGTTTTCCTGTTAAGAGGAGAGTGTATCGTCAGAGTTTTGACACACAAGAGACATCTCCTATTTCCACTACATGTGTCCCCAGATGATGGGATCTGATGAGAAAGGTCTGGATCAGTGTGGCACCATGGCTTGGAATGATTAAAGTCCACAGGTTTAAAGAGTTATCTGCACATTTAAAACAAGATACACATCCTCTTCTCCTTGGGGAAAAAGCAGACCAAGCTCCATAAGGATAGTCAGTTTGACAAGTGTTATAGATGCCCCAAAATTCAAGGCTTTATTAGCACAGCTCCTCTTGCTCAAAGAATAGTGCTAGTTTTTCAACCGATTTGTATTTTTATTAGTTTGATCACTAGTTTTTGTTACTGATTATATACTAACAAGTTTCACATTGTCCCATGTACATATCTGAAGTACTGTAGTCATCTGTAGGACCTCTGCTACTCTGTTCTTTTCTCAGCCTGTGGCATTATCTGCCTGGTGACTCACCAGGTCCTAATCCTATAATGACAGCAGCTGAGCCACCGGCATTCTGGCTCGCTGACGTCCACTTCGGCCGAACAGCTATATGAGGACCGAAATAGAGAGGGATGACAGTAAAGAGGGCACAGGAGGAGGGGTGTAGGACAGGGATAAGGCTGAGGTATACTTGAAGCGAACTAGTTCGTACGAAGTGTCGTCGACCACGTCTTTATTTCTGTTCTGAATGGCCACACTCAAAGGAGGGATGAAAAGTCGGCAGTCATAGAGAGGGACCAACGTGAAAGTGTAATTTACTCGGAATGTTCGCGCCATGGTTGTAGTTTGATTTTAGCTATGCCCTTGCCAGTGGCCCAGTTCTACATTCAGATCCCAGAGGGCTTCCCAGAGCCCTCACTTCAGTCTAAGAGCATTCAACAAATGCAGGCTCTTACATCAGCCTTGTTTATTCCATTATACTTGGTACAAATGCACTGTGTAATTAGCAGGATCTTACAAAACATGCAATAATCCATGTCTCTGAATCAATTTGAAATACTGGTCTGTGTTTAAACTATTAATATCATATGGTGGGGTCATATGGTGTTACCCTACATTACGGGGTTTTTTTTTGTTTGTTTGTTTTTTCAGACCAAATCTATGTATTTTTCAACTTGTGACCTAAATGACAATATTTGACCCAGGCTCAGCCCATTATATTACTATTCCTATGTAGAGAGCAGTAGACAGGCCCATAACTTATACTGCCTCAACCCATATTTTTTAGAAATCAGGAGGCTTTGTAAATACGGGCAGGTCTGGGCTAGGTTCCTTAACAACAAATCACTAATGCCAAGGGGAATTCTGCTTTTCTGCTATCTTCTAACACTACATGGCACTATATGGCTGTTAGGGAGAAACAACTTGGAAATGTCTACATGGAAGCTACATTGAAATACACAGTCATGATGAGATCAAATCTCCACTTAGAATGAAGTATTAATTCATGTTTCTGTAAAGGCAATATTTAACCCTCTTTGTCCCCTAGTACTTTAACGTAGTAGATTAACAACACCTTTCAGCTAGTGGTGCATGCTTGTGTTGTAAAGAGCCAAGCTGGGCTCTGAGTGACCTACTTCTTCAGCAAAAGCTCATCAGGAGTTCAGCAGACTGGCGCTCTCCTCTCTTTCTCCACCCCCACCATCTTTCATCTATACTCCCATCCTCGCTCTCTCCTCCTCCACCCTTTTCCACTTTCCACCATCTTCACTCACCACTCTTCTGTCCAGCCTGTCCCTTTCTCCTCCCCCATGCTTTCATGTTATCCACCATCCACACAGATCCACCCCCTTCAGTGGTCTCTGAAGCATCTGTGATGTAGCTCAGGCAAAATCTCAGCCTCAAGCCCTGAGGCTATTGGAGGTAGCCAGCTTGTCTCTACCCTCATTTAGGTCTGGTGAGAAATTACGCTTTGAAATGTTGGCTATGTTATCTATTTGAATGGGCTGAAATAACAACCACTGCTCTTGTGGGGTCAGTGGATAAGTGATGGGTTTAAGTGGCAAATGAGCCTTGTAGTAATAGGTGTAAAAATTGCCTTCTTCATCAATCAATTGTGTACACATTTTATTCCCATAGTTGAAGGATACAAATCAACTCTGCAGTTTCTGCTTATCTCAAGGTCTGCCAACCCCAATTTTAAAGCAAGCTATATACATTATACTTAAACATTAGTTTGAATATATTAGAAAGTGTGTTCTTTCTAACAGTCTGTTATGTCTGTTTTGTTTATTTTTTCTGCCACAGGGTCTCTTGGACACTTTTCTCATTCCCAAAGCCACTGCAGCAGAGAGCAAAGTCTTCTATTTGAAAATGAAAGGAGATTACTATCGCTACTTGGCTGAGGTGGCCGCAGGAGATGAGAAGAAATGTAAGCTCTATGTTAAGTCCCTTTTATACCATCTGTGTGTGGGGGTGGTTTATTTAATTTCTATTGTTTATGTGCGAGTATGTTTTGCTGGCTGGAAAGCTGGATTGTAAGAACAGATATATACAACCCCTAGCCTAGCCAAATAAGACGTATTAGACAAGATCCTATTAAATGAACACCTAAGTATTGGGATAAGCTTCATGACATTGGCTCCTCAATGCTGATTACAACAGTATCACAGTATGCTCCTTTGGCAGTAAGAAAAGTAGGATAAATGTACTTGAATTCTAATACTTCCTGTCATTGTTGTTGATTGTTAATAGTCAACAACTAGTAGGTCAATTTGTGTGCAGTAGATTCTCATCAAAGTTACACAACGTTGCCAAGCAAATTAATTCCTGTATTTGACTGTTTTTTTCACATGTATGATATATTGTTACCGTCAGGGCATTTCTATCAATTAAATTTACATACAGCAGCAACGCACACACACATACCGATGTCTGGCTTCCGTATAACAACAAAGCTAACGCTATCTGAGCTAGCGCTGCAGTATAAAGTTCCACAAAAAGCAACATGAAAAATGTTACTGGCATCCAACCTACTACTTTCGTTATTTAGTTGGATTCAAATGAGGCTTAACGTTCACACATTTTGTCTTGACTGTCCCTTCTAGCCTATAATGTTAGCTATTACTTTGTTAGCCAAAACGTAAATAGGGTCAGGGTCATTTAATTTTAGTCATTTTTATATAAGCAATGCCCACATCTTTTTGGATGCAACTCACCTCACGAGTCCAGACAGTGTCTCCCTCTGTTTCAGTTTCACTCTCATTCTTATAACCGATTTGCCCCCTAGTGGCTATTAGGAGAGTCAGTGTCTCTCATTTTTCATCCACAGGGTTATTTATTTAGTTTTCTCTAATCTTTTTTTCTAGTGAAATATTGGATAGTTTCACATCTTTAGGCCTCTAAATATTATTCAAATGAAAACAATCAGAGGACGGAACATCACTGCTCACATCTCACATACATGTACAATCTGTGACAAGCCTTTGCAGATGGACACTGCCTTGTTTTAATGGGTTGTAAACCAAAACGTTTGGGAAACCACTTTAGTAAGAGAGAAAATTTGTAGAGAAAATTGTAAGGCAATGAGTTTCCTTACTGGCTGGTTTCAGCTCTCTACCTCTTTGCATATCATTCATAAAATGACTGCCACAGGATGTTTGACTTGGGGTTAGGAAAGGCTCCCCTCTGGGTTTCAGCTTTCCCCTGAGACCTTGATACAATGCCAGAAGACAACTAAAGGAACTTTTTACGCAGTGGAAGCTTGTCTGTTGAATTTGCAGAGGTTGCATTTCATTCATCTATGTACTTAGCAATGTAGGGAGTGTGCTGTAGTTCTAATTTAGGGAACATTACTGAAACAGCCTCGTAATTATATGTGTATGAACTAATCAACCATGTGTCCAACCTGATCAATTTAGGGATTGTTTTTCTCCAGTGTATATCAGCATTTCCCTAAACCACTTGCATAGTTTGTAGTCCATGTTATTAGGCATGAATGTCTTTAACCATAGACAAGGGAAAACTGAAAGGTCCTGAGTGTCACTACCACTAAGTAGTAGTAGTGAGTCAGTCAAAGTTTATTTAGGCCTTCAACAATTGTGTGTTGAATCTCCCAACAAGCCTCCTTCCTCCCTGGTGCTCTACACCCAACAGAAGCTAAAAAAAGAAGCCCCTTAATACCAAAGAGAGGTGTAACCCATCTATAGTATTAGCCATCAGTTATTGCTGCCGTATTGCTGTAGAGTTTTCGGGAAAGTCATTAGAAGCTTGTGTTAATTCAACTTTAACTCTTACTTCAATTGATTGAGTAGGGTGGACAAAATATCGAACATCTGTAGTTTGTGGTGCTGTTGAATTGAATCATACTCAGTCTCCAAAATGGCCGTTAAATATAATCAACACCTCTCTAAAACTGTTTCAACAAAAACTGAACACAACCTTCATTAAGGCAGGAGTTATTGCAGTGCTGTTGTATAAGATTGCATTAGGTTTGGCTAGGTGTTTGTAATAAACTGGCAACTGAGTGTATTGTATAGTGTCAAGGCTTTTTCTACATTGTATGAAACCATTAAAAAATCTTTTTAAAAAGACTTTTTTCTTTCACTTGTCTCTTATAATTAAGTTCCACAGCTCTCATGCTCTTTTTCTCCTCTCTCAGCCATCATTACAGACTCAAGGGGCGCCTACCAAAAAGCCTTTGATATCAGCAAAGAAGAAATGCAGCCAACGCACCCAATCCGTCTTGGTCTTGCCCTGAATTTCTCAGTTTTCTACTATGAGATCCTCAACTCACCTGAACAGGCCTGCCAGCTGGCCAAAGGCGTAAGTTCACCACATAACTCTCTTTTCATAATTAGGACTAAGGGTGTTCCAATCCGGACTTTTGGGACTGATTGCTGGAAGCAGTATCATCCGATACCGATCATGCGGTCTATTTGAAGCCTCCTATCAACTATTGCCTCCTAACAACACTGTATATGAAGTATTAAAATTGAGATGAGAACGTATCATGAATTGACAACTGTATTTATTGTTAGGCAACATATTTCTAGTAGGTTATTTCACCATTTTGATTCTACTTAATTCTCCACCTTTAGTGTTTACTCACAAACTACTTGAATCTGCTCCCTTTGCTTTTCCCTTCAGTTCTCTTTTCCCCACACACACACACCGGCTTGCCCAGCCCCGCCTCTTTCAATTTCTCCTGTTGACTTTCTTCATCAGCAGTATGTTTTATAAAGTCGGCCAAAAAACACAACTTGCGTTTTGGATATTTTTACCTGCAATTCCGTTTTCATAGCAGCAGGTGAGCCGTGTGTGGAGGAGGCTTGTTGTTGTTGTTGTTGTTAATGATGTATCGAAACAGTCCAACCAACGTGGTACCAAATGACATCAGTTCCAACCAGGTGTGTTGCTTTACCTGGTCCGTGCTTGTAAAATATCCACCGTGTCCGAATCTTCTAACCTAATACCAGTTAACGTCTCGCTCTCTCTTGCTCTCTCGCTCTCACTGCAAAATGCTGTCACCTGCCGTTAATATCCCGATCTATCGGAGCACCCTTACTTAAGAGGATATTAAACTGCTCAATGGAATGCAAATTTATTAATATCTCATTTATTTTTGTGTGAGGACTTGTCATGCATGCACAGCTGTTGTTAAATACACAGTGAGACAGCAATAAAACCTGTGTCCACAAACTGACCTGAAACACACACAAATTCTACCGACACATAACCGTTTGTTTTAGACCCCGTCATTTTTCCATCTGTTAAAAATGTGTTTTGAATCCTATAGGCTTTTGATGATGCCATTGCAGAGCTCGACACACTGAGTGAAGATTCGTACAAAGACAGTACACTAATCATGCAGCTACTGAGAGACAACTTGACAGTAAGTTTTCCTAAGTTTTAATTTCTTAAACATGTACAAACTCAAATGACATGAACAGATTGTGTGCACAAAAGAATAATGTAGATTATTGAAATTATTGAAATGTCTTTATTGATTAGTCTACCAATAGTTTTCATTTTTAATTGTTTGGTCTATAAAATGCCAATCACAGCTTCCCAGAGACCATGTTGATGTTTTAAAATGTCTTATTTTCAGTCCAAAACCCAAAGATTCAATTTACTATTATAGTATATATTATATTAAGAGTCAAATAGTCACATTTGATATGAAATCAGAGATCATTTTGCGATTTCTGCTTTAAAATTATTTAAAAATTAATCAATCAAAATTGCTGTGGATAAATGTTCTGGTGATTGATAAATCGACTGCTCATTGCAGCTCCTATTGAAACAACATTCATATGAGTTGTGTTTTCTCAGTGTTCTATAAATGTTTGCAATCGACAGTGTGCCCTTAAAACACTAATACACTTCGTGACCAGAAAAATGAGGGATTGATTTTGGGTTTAGTCAAATTTTTGGAGTCATGAAAATGGCATACACTCTGCATGTAAGTAGCAACAGAAGACCAGTTTCATCCACTTAAATGATCCCCACGTTTTCTCACTATCACCTAGTAATGCCATGCAGATAGTTTTGATTTCATTTGGCCAGGTGAATGGATTT
Organism: Siniperca chuatsi; assembly: GCF_020085105.1. Classification (NCBI taxonomy): domain Eukaryota; kingdom Metazoa; phylum Chordata; class Actinopteri; order Centrarchiformes; family Sinipercidae; genus Siniperca; species Siniperca chuatsi. The sequence continues at coordinate 25,934,114 of NC_058050.1, read as the reverse complement.
CCGTTTATAATGCTGAAAGCATTTAAAACATTTAACATTTAAATTCAACAGCAACATTTCTCTCCAGAAATGTCGACTACTATATAATGTTCAGAGTAATAGGGACATTGTTTTGGATGTTGCTGCTGAATTTAGTACTTTGAGCTACACAATTTCTGTCCACATCCATTGTATCAGTGCAGCAGCAGAAATCGCAGAGACAAAAATCAAAACATGGGCAAATAAAAACATACTTTTTTGGCTAGCTTGGCTACATACCCCTAGAGGAAAGTGAGAACATTTGTTTTGTAATCATTCCTAGTGGGATTTGTACTTTCAACAGATAATTATAGCCTGTAAATGCAAGAATTGTGCAGGCATGGTTCAAGGAACAGTCAGGTAAAATCACATTCTTGACATAGCCACACCAGTCCTGATATCGGTTCAACACCTTTGCTATGAACTCCATACAGTACACAAAGGTGCATCACCCATCAGTATTTAACCGCTGGGTGAAGTACTGATATATGCATGGTGAGCTGTAAAGGTGGTGTATGCGATTCTAATCCAGTACACGGATTTTTGTCAAATTCAGTGAATATCTCCTCACGGTCCGCTAGCTGTCCGTTCAGTGTGTGCGCTGTAAAAAAAAACCTGCAGTGTTTGTACACAGCCCTGACTCTGTAAATGGGAAACAGACAAAGTGGCTCGGACCAAGCCAACACTATTCCAGCCAGGATTTGTGTGTCAGGTAACGTTAAACGACTTGCCCACGGACATTCTGCTGCCTTTCTAGTTTGCCAAGATATGCTGTTGTTGTGATGTTAGCTATAGTAGCAGGAGAGTTGTGAGTATTGCTGTCTGGAGCTGCTGTGCTGGCTCTGGGAAACATCTCGTCCTCTCTGCCTGTTAGCTTCGCAGCAGCAACTGTAGCGACAGTTTGCTAACCCACAACCTAGCTAACGTTAGTAACATGACTTGCTGTGTCGTATTGGATTTCTCCAGAATCGCATGCCCCACCTTCAACATGAGCATGCAGTAGGTACCATGTAAACAATGTACACAATGACTAAATGTGTAACAGTTATTTTAGTAGTCCAGATTTGTTATTTAACAGGGGTTTGTGTTTGTCACTGTGGAGTGGAGACAGTACTCTTTCTCCATTCAAATGAAAAAAGTATTTTAAAGTATTAAAGGATGTTGCCCTATCTTTTCTTTATCTCCTCTTTGACACTCCTGTTCTCCTCCCTCTCACTGCTTCTTCTTTGTCCTGCTTGTCCTGTCTTTCCTCAGCTGTGGACCTCTGATAACCAGGGAGAGGATACAGAGGAGCCCAGAGATTGAGCTAGACCCCCATAGTCATTCCTGTCTACCTGCCAGCGTCCCGGCTCATCTTCATCATCAACACTGAGACCACCTCATTATCATCATTGTCGTCCAACTCTCCATCTTTTTTCTATTTAGTTCTCTCAACACTCATCTCGCTCCTATCGGTTTACTATTCCTTCTTTTGTAGTAACTGTGGGGAAAGGGGATGGGGTGGGAGGGTAAGTTTTAAATTGCGTGGCGGGTGGGTCCATGTGGAAGGGTAAAGTGTGTTTGGGGTTGGTTGCTTATCTGCTTACCTTTTTTGTGTGTGGGAGCAATAGGGGTGTTGCATTATTAAGGTGGTGGGTAAGAGGGCAAGTTCTCAACTCATGAAACATGCAGCAGTTTCAATTTTTAGAGTCAGAAAACAGTTATACTGTATGTGTATCTTATTCATATTTACGGTCCTGTTCTTGACTAACACCATCTTTTGATATATCTGTGGTTTGACAAAATCAGGAGTTGTCTCCTCACACCTTAGGAGACTGCAGCTGTTAGTCTGTACTTGGCAAGAGGAATGACAGCAGAGGTAAAGACAGTGGCGGTGTAATGGGGGAGTGCTGGAGACAGAAGGCAAGGTTTTGTTGGAACACAAAGGTTACATTCCATTTACTGTCAGTTGCTCAACTTTCTACTCTTTATTATTTTGTTTTGTTTTCGGGTGACCTGCTTTTGTATTTCTATGTATCAATTACGAGGTATAGAAAACTTTGAAGAACAAAAGAGCACACAAGCTTGTTATTGTTGTTGTTTTTATGAGCACAACAGTAAAAAAAAAAAAAAAAAATCCCACATGCTTATCTAGTTACTGCTTTTTCAAATTAAGATTTGTATTTGTTTTGTCTTTTATTCTCCTTTTTTCTTTCAATACTTGCCTAAACTGCATGTTGGTAAGAAGTAGTTTGTGGAGATGTAAGGAAGATTGTCGGGCGGGCTAGCTTTGTTAATGTTGTTGGAATTTTCATACAGAACACCCAAGCATAACTGTTATTTGGGGGGAAATGTGTAATTTCATGTAAGTGGAATAAAAAAAAATAATTTAAAAGTTTCAACTTGTCCATTTGAAGTGATACACTGGTAGTCTCTGGTGGTCTAACAGCTCTAGAGTTTTGTTTGTTTTAACATTTATATTATCCAAAGCCATCTATAATTCATGATAAATACTTTCAACTCTCAGAAGTGGTTATTTTACCTCAAAACCCAGCAATTTTTGCTATATTTAGATGGTAAATTCAGCAACCATTATAACTCAGCTGCTTTATTTTCTGTGAATCACTAAGAATAAGTGAGTCACACTGAGGTGGAGGCTGGGAGCAGACAGGAGACCCACAGAAAGTCCTGTCTCATTACAAATCAGTTGATTCAGTGTCTCCAATGCAAATACGCCACTGTTGCTATGGTCAATGAGGCCTTTTATTGCTTCGTAACGCGTCCTTGGGCTACATCATACACACTTGTTCATGGTGGAAAGACCAAAGAGTTCCTTGTACCCAGGAAAATAAATAGAACCACACTACAAGCACACACACACCACACCCTTAAATACACTGGGCCTTTGGAGAAAGACATGTAGAGTTTACAACTGCAAAATTGAATCAAATGATAAGCTAATCAAAGAAAACTGAGCAGAGAAATAGCGTGAAGATATGACGAACAACCATTTCATGGTACTCCAGCATCACCCTTGTCCTGTTCCAAAATCAAAAAGGCAGTCCTCTTGCTTCACTGCCGCTGCTTGGACGAACAGCTGAAGGAAGGAGAACTTTTTTCTTTTTTTTTTTTTTTAAAAAAAAGCAAAAAAACATTCCTTCTACAAAGCCCTCTGGGTGTGTCGGCTCCACCGCCATGACTACGTGGGAGGAGGGCGCAGCAAGGCTACCACAGAGGAATGTGGAGCTGCAGAGCCATCTCTTAAACCCTACCCAAGAGTGAACAGAAACACGGTGAAGAGCACATCCTCTCAAGAGAACAGCTCCGGCACAGTTCGTTTCACACTGTGCACACAAGTGCAGTCATGGTAACACATTCAGCTGTATCCTGTGGGTGATACATAAGTATATGTTGTAATAAGCATTTATTAGGTAATCATAGCGATCATATAATCGATAAGTTATGATTATGTTGTCATGTAGTTTGCCCTTTGCAACCCCCTGTAGGTGTTATGCCGAACTCTGCTTCCCTACCGAGAAGTGCATGAACTTTACGGGAGCGCGCACAGCAAAAGCGAAAACTGTCGGACATTTTAATGATTTCTAGGGCTACCTACAGTGATATAATATTTACTATTACAATAAATGTTTCTCTCTGGTTCATCAATGATAGATGATCTGCTCAGCGATCAAAATATATATGTTTTTTATTAGGCTAGATTGGAATTGCATTCCTTGATATGATTGGTCTAATCCTGCAACATTTCTGCAGGCGAACTCTTCCATTGTCCTTATCAAAGCAACTCTACGTAACATATGTGCAGGTAAAGGTAAAGTCAGAGCGAGTGAGTGTCAGATGTATGAAATGTACTCAGTCAAGCCATAACAGTCCAAAATATGTGCTGGAGACACCATTTGATTCACACATTTCCACAGACAAACTTAAGAGGAGGATATTCGGCAGAGCTGATGCAGTTGCCGACAAATGTATCCCCTATTTCCACCGCGGTGAAGTTCGTTTTAAGTTGGACAGACGTTCACTACAGATCCAACAGCGTCTTCATACTCACTTTCAACCAGTGTTGGTAGTAGGAGGACGGTTAGCTCACCTCCGAGCTCTCGCTCTTAACCGCTGGGGTTTGACGTAGGGACCATCAATAAATTACAGTTTAAATGACTTGCCCTTATTAGTGAAGATTATGATTAAAAAATCTACTAAATCGGTCTCTTGTATTACACCTATTTTGATTGCTAATATGTAATTAATTTATTTTACATAAATATTTTAATAGGAAATAATGGCAGTTTTTTCAATAGCTCCCATGTCATGTGACCTAGTGACTCCAAATCAATACCAAAATGTATCACTACAATGGACAAATATGACATGTCTCTTTTTATTGGATTTTAGTGCTTCCTCTTTTTTATAGAAATATTTTGACATAGCTTCCATGTCATGTGACCCAGTGTCTCAAAATCAATACAAGAAATTATTCCCTACCCAGGACAAATAAGACACACCTCTTTTTATTGGATTTTTGTGCTGCTTCTATTTAAATATTTTTATGGAAAAATCTTGATTTGTTTTCAATAACTTCCATGTCCTGTGACCGACAGACTCCAAATTAATACCAAACATTATCACTACACTGGACAAATAGGACACACCTCTTAAAAAACAAGTAAAAACAAATGATGCATCCATCCAGCCATTTTTTTCTGCTTATCCAGGGCCGGGTTGCAGTGGCAGCAGGTTAAGTAAGGTAGTTCCTCTCTTCCTGGGAGATCCTGAGATGCTCCCAAGCCAGATGAGATATGTAATCTTTCCAGCGTGTTCTGGGTCTACCCTCCTGCCAGTTGGATGTGCTCAGAAAACCTCCAAAGGAAGATGCCCAAACAACCTCAACTGCCTCCTTTCAATGTGAAGGAGCAGTGGCTCTACTGAAGAGGTGTGTGTCCTTTGTCCAGTGTAGTAATAATGTTTGGTATTTATTTTGAGACACTGGGTCACATGACATGGAAGCTATTGAAAAAAACAATGAATGTTGTATAAAAATATTCATACAAAATACAAGAAGCACTTAAATCCAATAAAAAGAGGTGTGTCTGATTTGTCCAGTGTAGTAAGGTTTGGTATTTATGTTGAGACACTGGGTCACATGACAAGAAAGCTGTTAAAATCATGAATTCTCTATAAAAAATATTTATACACGGGGCGCCCCTGGTGGAGCGCGTGCCCCATGTGCCGGGGCTGAGTCCTTGCCAATTTGCCCCGGTTTGGGTCCAGCTGCAGCCCTTTACTGCATCTCTCTCTCTCTCTCTCTCTCTCTCTCTCTCTCTCTCTCTCTGACATAAGGTAGGTAGGTAGGTTTACACATACAAGGAATTTGCTTTGGTATTTTGGTGCAAAACAATAAACATAGTACAAATATAAAGAAAGATAAAGCAAGTACTGCAAGTCAAGAATCATAAATGTAAAATAGACATTAAGATATTAACGAATATTAAAAACATATTATAGGAAAATAAAGAATATGTACAATATGACTGCTATTTAAATGACAAATTGTGCAATGTTGGGTGGGTATGAGAGTCAGTGTCAGTGGGGGTCCCGGGCCTTGTTGATGAGGTCAACTGCAGACGTGGTGTGAGGTTTTGGTCCAGATGGACCGCAGCCTCCTGCTGGGAGGGAAGTGTCTGAAACAGTTTGTGTCCGGGGTGGGAGGGATAAGCTACAATCTTTCCTGCTCGCCTCAGAGTCCTGGAGGCGTACAGGTCCTGGAGGGAAGGTAGATTGCAGCCAATCACCTTCTCGGCGGAGCGAATGATATGCTGCAGTCAGCCTTTGTCCTTGGCAGCGGCAGCAGCGTACCAGATGGTGATGGAGGAGGTGAGGATGGACTCAATGATGGCGGTGTAGAAGTGCACCATCACTGTCTTTGGCAGGCTGAATTTCTTCAGCTTTTTCTTCATCTGGAAGTACATCCTCTGCTGGGCTTTCATGGTGAGGGAGCTGATGTTCAGCTCTCACTTGAGATCCTGGGTGATGATGGTGCCCAGGAAGTGGAAGGACTCCACAGTCTCAACAGGGGAGTCACACAGGGTGATGGGGCGGGTGGGGCTAGGCTCTTTCTGTAATCCACAACCATCTCCACTGTCTTTAGAGTGTTGAGCTCCAGGTTGTTCTGACTGCAAAAGGTCACCAGGCGGTCAATATCGCACCTGTATGCAGTTTCATCCCCATCAGAGATGAGCCCAATGAGGGTGATGTCGTCCGCAAACTTCAGGAGCTTGACGTCCAGGTGACTGAAGGTGTAGCTGTTGGTGTACAGGGAGAAGAGTAGAGGGGAAAGAAAGCAGTCTTGGGGGGAACCGGTGCTGATGGTCCGGCAGTCAGAGACATGTTTCTCCAGCCTCACGTTCTGCCTCCTGTCGGACAGGAAGTCTGTGATCCTCCTGTAGGTGGAGTCAGGTGCACTCAGCTGGGAGAGCTTGTCCTGCAGCAGAGCCAGGATGATGGTGTTGAAGGCGGAGCTGAAATCCATAAACAGGATCCTGGCGTAGGTTCCTGAGGAGTCCAGGTGCTGGAAGATGAAGTGAAGGGCCATGTTTAATGCATCTTCTACAGACCTGTTGGCTCTGTAGGCAAACTGCAAGGGGTCCAGGAGTGGGTCCGTGATGGATCTGAACCTGTCCCTGTCTCCACTCCTGAACGCCTCTTCCTTTTCCAACCATAGCTGTTTGAGTTTCGCTGTGAACCAGGGTTTGTCATTGTTATAACTCACCCTGGTGCGTGATGGTTCACAGCAGTCCTCACAGAAGCTGATGTATGATGTCACAGGCTCTGTGAACTCATCCTGACTGTTGGTGGCAGTTCTGAAAACATCCCGGTCAGTGCAGTCCAAGCATGCCTGAAGGTCCTCCATAGCTTCACTGGTCCACTGCTTTGATGTCCTCACAACAGGTTTACAGAGCTTTGATTTCAGCCTGTATGCAGGAATCAGGTGGTCCGTGACGTGGCAAAAAGCCCAAAAAATAACCTTTAAAAAATAAATAAATTATATATAATACAGAAGCACTAAAATCCAATATGAAGAGGTTTGCCCTAATTGTCCAGTGTAGTAATTTTTGGTATTGATTTGGAGTCACTGGGTTACATTAGATGGAAGCTATTGAAAAAACTGCCATTATTTTCTATTGAAATATTTATGTAAAATTAATAAGTTACACATTGGCAATCAAAGTAGGTGTAATACAAGAGACCAATTTAGTGAGGTTTTTTTAATCTGGATTTTCGCTAATATGGGAAAGTCAGCGGGAAGGCGTTGAAAAAAAAACATAGGTTTTGTGTCATTCAAACAGTAATTTATTGAGGGTCTCTAAATCAAACCCCAGCTGAGAGCGAGGGCTCGGAGGAGAGCTAACCGCGCTCCTACTGGCAACACTGGGTGAAACTGAAGACGCTGTTGGATCAGGAGTGAATCGCCTGTCGAATATCCAACTTAAAACGCACTTCGGTATTTCACCGAAGGTGTGTTCTAAAACATAACTATCTAAACCATTTCTCCCTTTCATTCTCTAGAGAAACAAAAATTATCTAACTTGTTACTCTCCGGTTAGCTGACATTTTCGAAATATTAACCACCGAGATAATGTTTTCCTAGAAGATGAACGGTATCTTATGACACAAATTCATAGATAAGTTATATGGATAGTTCTGCTTTCTTCGTTCTGACTGGGTGTGAATTGCTTTTCTCGGAGAATGAATTACAGAAAATTACAGCTATTTCATTTACACATTAGAAATACACGCTAGCAACGTTAGGCTCATAGTTTCGGTGTTATAGGGAAACATGGTAATGAGTGCATAGGGTAGTAGTAGTAGTAAAAACAAGAGCGCACAGGACAGTGGATATGGCTCAGGCTGTTGGCCCAACTGGCCACCGTCACCTTCCTTACCTGCTGAAAAAGCCAAGTAGAGTTAGGACTATACATTTCAAGTTAGTATAAAGAAAATGATCTGTAACGATCGAAATTAAATTAAATATAAAATATCGCGAGATGTGTGACGTCAACCTTGGTGGTGAACGCGCCGTGGTTTCGACTGGAATTGCGAAACAACCTCTACCGACCTTCCTTTCATTCCGGTAATCCGTCTGCGTAGGGTGTGCTCCGGAGCTAGTCTCGGCACACATTTTATTATTATGAAACAAACCAAAAGCTAGAGACTACACGCAGACATATTTTTATAAGAAAAATAAAAATCGGTGAAGCAGGATTTGATTTGCCAACTCAAGCAACGCGAAGAAGACGCTGCCTTCGACAAAGAACGAAAGACGGAACGAGAAGATCGTTAGCAAGCGAAATTGGTAGTGTCATTGTTTAAAGCGTGGGTGATTAACGTTAGCCAGTTATATTGTTAACCACTTATTTATCCCATTTAAGGGCTTTGTCATTCCAGTTATTATTGTAAATGAGAACATTTGCTTCGTATACTACCGGCAATTTAGCTTACTAACTGATTGTGAATGAGTACAGATTCAAAATTGTGAAGTCTGCGAGCCACATCGGTTAGGCCACGCTCCGACATTTTGCTAATCAAGCTAACTAGTCCACGTTGCTAACTGTTAAGATAGCTAGTAACTATATGTGTCTGCGCTCTTAATTTTCGTGAAGCTATCGAAGAAAACAAGAAAAATACCAATTTCATATAAGAGGCTAATATTAGCTGACAGTTGTCAACAAAATATCGAGCTAATATAACCTTACAGTTGTATTGCCTGAGAACGCGCGTCGTCTGACATGAATCCCAGCGCGCCTAGCTACCCAATGGCTTCCCTCTATGTGGGAGACCTGCATCCAGACGTTACCGAGGCCATGCTCTACGAGAAATTCAGCCCGGCTGGGCCCATCCTGTCCATCAGAGTATGCAGAGACATGATCACCCGTCGATCCCTCGGCTATGCCTATGTCAACTTCCAGCAACCTGCTGATGGTAGGTTTGCCATAACGTAGTATAGCAAGAACAGCTATCAGGAGGAATGTGGCACCACCTGACTCCATTTTGAACATGTGCTATACATGCCATGTCATAGCATCTCTTGCAATTAGCACCATTGGAGCTTTAGTCAACAACATTAATGCAATGATTTCAAATTAAGTAATTTACTAAACATGTCTTAAAATTACTGAGATGCCATGAAACAAGTTTTTTAACTTGTTTACTTGCTTATAGAAGTGGTGAAGTTACTGCAGTAGGGAAAATACAAACCAGAAATATGAACCTAGTGTCATCAGAAGTCTTCTCATTTGGGGTCTGTTTTTAGCTGAGCGAGCCCTGGACACCATGAACTTTGATGTGATCAAAGGTAGGCCTCTCCGCATCATGTGGTCTCAGCGTGACCCTTCACTCAGGAAGAGTGGAGTGGGCAACATCTTCATCAAGAACCTGGACAAGTCCATAGATAACAAGGCCCTCTATGACACCTTCTCTGCTTTTGGAAACATCCTTTCTTGCAAGGTAGGCGGGGCATCATTCCTTTTGTTTCTCTGTGTGTTTGAGTGCTTTACACACAGACCACTACTTCGCGTGACTAAAGATTGCACCAGTTTGATGCTGATTGTGTGTCTGTGTTTTTTTTAAATGCATGGTGTGTGGGATTGTTTTTGACATGCTCAAATCTCCCTTTTCCAAGGTGGTTTGTGATGAAAATGGCTCAAAGGGTTACGGCTTTGTGCACTTTGAGACCCACGAGGCTGCTGAGCGGGCCATTGAGAAAATGAATGGCATGTTGCTCAATGACAGAAAAGTGTAAGTGGGACTACAATTACACTTGTATAACTAAAAAGTTTTTGGGGGAGTTTGATTTAACATGTGACTTTTACATCTAATCATAGTTTCTGTTTAACTGCATGTTGTCCACAAACTCCTCTGCCAATCATGCTTAATGTACTTTAGGTTATCATACATCCGAGTGAAGAATGACACATCCCAGAACTGCGCCAGGTTTTAAACATCTCACAGCATTATAAGTAGGGAACGTTCCAATCGCTGTGAGTGTGTTTTGTGCAGTACTGGTCAGTTATTAAATTCTAATCTAAGATTTCTGAACTCCAAATGTCTAGACTGAAATTGATTGCGGTCACATCTTTACCTGCAGTCAACATTGCGTACCCTGTTCACTTGTAGGATATCCAAAATGCTCCATAAAGTTGGCAAAGTTCATGTTACCACCACAGAAAGAGTTTGGTCATCCATTGCATTTAACTCAAAATGCATCCTCCAAATAATAAGTTACACATTGCAGGTGTAAAAAGCCAAGCGTGTCCCACACTGCAACTAGTGGTGGATGACAGATTTCAAAGTCAAATACTGTTTGTCAATCTGAATAATTTGGTTGGAGGAGGTAATTAAAAAAAAAAAAAAATGCAGAGTGTGATTTGCCTTAACATCTTTGGGCAGCACCTCAGGGTTGTTGATTGATATTCCAGCAAAAATGATTGGACTATCACGGTAATCTAGGAGTTAGGGAATTAAGGGTTTGTCTTGGTATGTGTGATTTGTTCTAATATTTTATCATTTAACCAACAGATTTGTTGGACGCTTCAAATCGCGTAAAGAGAGGGAGGCTGAGCTTGGGGCACGTGCCAGAGAGTTTACCAATGTTTACATCAAGAACTTTGGTGAGGACATGGATGACGAGAAGCTGAAGGAGTTGTTTGGCAAATATGGTAAGACAATGATACAATTTCAGAGACACACGTTTACAATTACGCACGTTACCAGTGTTATTTGGCCTGTTAAATGTGTTGATTAGCTGTTGTATTTTGTAGGGCCTGCACTCAGTATCCGGGTTATGACTGATGAGAGTGGCAAATCCAAAGGATTTGGCTTTGTCAGCTTCGAAAGACACGAAGATGCACAGAAGGTTAGGATCAATTCCTTGTTCTTCGTTTAGGGGACATTGTCCCATCGTATGCATCTAAATTATTGGAAAATGAAACGTCCACTTATTTGTCACTGTACCTCTGCTGATGTTTTGGAATCAATACAAACATGGCTTCTGTTTAGCTTGTTTCAGTTGTCTATTGCTGATTTGATTGCAGGCTGTGGACGACATGAATGGTAAAGAAATGAATGGCAGGCAGGTGTATGTGGGCCGTGCACAGAAGAAAGGGGAGCGCCAGAATGAGCTCAAGCGCAAATTTGAGCAGATGAAGCAGGATCGCATGACCAGATACCAGGTTTGTTGGCCTTCTACTCTGTCATATGAATTTCATTAAACAGATCATATCACAGGGCAGTTTTTAAAGAGCTACTGAAACGTTTAGCTTGAACACGACCCCTTCACAAATTAAAAAATTTGCATTCTGAACCCTGATACACACCACTGCTGTGCCACACCCCCTCTCCCTGTCAAGTGGACAGAATTACTGGATGTTCTCTGGAATTAGAAAAATAACTTCTGTTGCAATAAATACTATAAAATGGGATCAGCTGGCACTGTAATTATGAATAGCAGTGATATTGGAACATCTTGAAGCTTGAGGAGTATAACTGTCACTGGCATGTCTTGCTGCCACCCAAAGCCTAATTTCTACTAGTCTGTCCCCAGATGCAATCATGGCTGGTGCTATAAGACTAAGAGTTGATTTGACTTATTCTTGATATGTTACTTTGGTTTGTTAAACATTACAACCTCATTGTCATTTTCCATATACCAGGGTGTCAATCTGTATGTGAAAAATCTGGATGATGGCCTAGATGATGAGCGTCTGCGTAAAGAATTCTCTCCATTTGGAACCATAACAAGTGCTAAGGTAAAAGACTTAAGTACTTTATTTATAATGTTGCTGTTTCAAGATTTGATTACAAATTGAGTTTGTCCTCAATTTATCAGAATAGATGCTGATCAGTTTCTTCTCCCATAGGTGATGATGGAGGGTGGCCGCAGCAAAGGCTTTGGCTTTGTGTGCTTCTCTTCCCCAGAGGAGGCCACTAAAGCTGTTACAGAGATGAATGGGCGTATTGTTGCTACAAAGCCGCTGTATGTGGCCCTGGCCCAGCGCAAGGAGGAGCGTCAGGCCCATCTAACCAACCAGTACATGCAGAGGATGGCCACTGTCCGTGCTGTGCCCAACCCTGTCCTCAACCCATATCAGCCTGCCCCACCCTCAGGCTATTTCATGGCGGCTATACCTCAGGTTAGTCTCCCACCCCGCCCAGTTTGAGTATACATGACATACAACTTGGCATATTATGTTGCCACAAGGAGACTTGAAATCATGCTGCTTAGTTAAATGTACTGGTGTACTGTTTGCAGTTAGAATCTCTGGTGTAAGCCACTTCTGTTACTTGTAGGGAAATGAATATTAGGAAATAATGTTTCAATACCATGGCATTAAGAGACCATCTAATTATAAATCTTTGTCTTTGTCCCTCTCAGGCCCAAAACCGTGCTGCATACTACTCCGCCAACCAGCTGGCCCAGCTCCGCCCCAGCCCCCGTTGGGCCACTCAAGGAGTGCGCCCTCAGCGTAAGTAGACACATTTGTATCAAACTTGATTCAATGTGAATATAACCATTTGGCCATTCTGTTAATTGGAATGTGAAGTGGTGCTCTAAGTGAATAGGCAACTGGCTCCTTAGTGTGGAATGTTGTTTCCTCTTCCTTCAGACTTCCAAAACATGCCCAATGCCATGCGCCCATCAGCTCCCAGGCCCCAGGCTTTCAACACCATTCGTCCGACTGCCGCCGCCAACACGCAGGTCCCACGCATGATGGCTTCCCAGCGTATGCGTAAGTATTTCAGCTTTCGGAACACAGAATCTGCTATATTTTGTTCCTCTGTTACTGCTTGTTAATCACTTTATGCAGTTTTGATTAAGTGCCTTTTTTCACCTTCCTTTCCTCAGCCACCCAGGCCCTCGGCCAGCGCCCTGCCGGTGCTTCAGCCACTGCCGCCCCAGTGCGCGCCATGCCCCAGTACAAATATGCTGCTGGTGTGCGCAACCCCCAGCAGCACATCGCCTCCCAGCCACAGGTCACCATGCAGCAGGTAAGAATTCCATTGACTTTCACTGTCCCAGTATAAGGCACTGAAAAAATTAACATAGTTTCATTCATTAACATTGCACGTTGGTTTCAAAATTTAAAGCAACTGGATTAAATAAAAATGTTGCTTACATGTGCTACACTGATTGCTGAAAGCTAAATCTGGACCTTCTGCATTTCTGTTCACAGTGCTGTTTGCATATATAGTTTTTACAATATGGCAGACTTCGTAAAAGGGAAATATAATCATGTGCATTAAAAATGGTTGTGTGTAAAGGGTGAAATCTAATATTGTATGACAAAGCATTGACTGCAGCATGGTATTGGAAATCAGTGCTTTTAATGTCCCAAGTTATGGTCATTATGCCCAAGAACCTGCCATGGTTATGTTCAGATCAATTAACAGCTATGAAACCATAAACATTCAACTTGTGCATGATAAGATGGGGCCTGTTTTGGCTTTTTACTTACCTTTTAACCATAACTAATCTCAACCACATTATTTTTGACAAATAATTGTTTAAGGAATCCTAAATCTGCTAAAAGACTCAAATATGCCATGAAAAGTACAATCTTAACACTACCTAGCACTACTCATTCATTCACGTTGTATAGATATAGATTGTGATAATTAGTAGTATTTGTGCACTCAGTAATTTCTACAGTTGGGTAGAACTTCTCCCTGGACTCAGTCTTTTTTCCTTCCTTAGCCTGCTGTCCATGTCCAAGGACAGGAGCCCCTGACTGCCTCCATGCTGGCTGCTGCCCCTCCTCAGGAACAGAAGCAGATGCTGGGTTAGTTACATTATCTGCTCAGATTTACAAGGAACTAACACAAACTGAACTGTTTTGGGAAACCAGTAGAAAACGTTCTAGTCACAAAGTTTTTTCACACGTCAGGTCTGGTTTTATATACTTCAGATAGTTGTTGATGACTGTTCTTCTTCCTCCAGGTGAGCGTCTCTTCCCCCTGATCCAGAACATGCACCCCAGCCTGGCAGGCAAGATCACCGGTATGCTGTTGGAGATCGACAACTCGGAGCTCCTCCACATGCTCGAGTCACCTGAGTCGCTGCGCTCAAAGGTCAGTTAATGGCTACTCTGTTACATAGATTTCTGGAAGCCTGTTGGTCGAGATTGTTTTCTCAGTGTTTGCCATTTTTTTAAAAATCTTTGTTCCTCTGAATTTACATGAGCCTGGTTGCTAGCAGCATCTTCACAAGGCAGGACTCGATGGATTAACTGATCATGTTGAGCTCATTGAAGCAATGAGTTGAGTGGTAATGCTTCATATGCAGTGGTTCATTCAGTGTTTTGTCATTTTAGGTGGATGAGGCTGTTGCTGTGCTTCAGGCCCACCAGGCTAAGGAGGCTGCTCAGAAGTCAACCACCCCTGCTGGTGTTCCCAGCGTCTAAGGTGTGTGTGTGTGCGCACGCAGGTGGGTTTTTATTTTTATGATAAATACTAGACAACAGTTGTAAGGAAATTGTAGATGTCATAAGTAAATGAACTACAGTGTAAGCATTGATATGCTTTATCTTTTGTCTTACAGATTGAGCATTTTGAAACCTGCTTCACCGATGGGGAAAAAGAGAAAAAAAAATTAAACATTGAAAAACCTAAAACTCTGAAAACATCGCAAAACGATAAATCATTTCTTAAAAAAAGAAGAAAACAGTTGACTCTGCCGGGTCTAGGGATGGTTTGACTAGACCTTGATCATAAACAAAAATTTGTTGAAAAAAAAAAAGCAAAATAGAGAAAATTGAGATTATAAATTTGAATGCATTCCTCTGTTTTATGTCATTTTACTGTGTCAGTGCTCAGAATATCAGCCGTGTTCAGGAAGGTGGTAGCTGAGCATTTTGAAAGGTGATTTGTATTGTAAACTACTGGCTGTAATAAATTCTCATTCAAAATGTATGCCTCTTTCATTTATTTTCCCCATTAATTTTCATACATGTAAACAGCAATAGTAATGCACAATATTGACACCAATTTGAGTATTGCATGTTTCCCAGAGCAGTAGTCACAAGTTAATGTTCATGTTGGTCATATCTCAGAGCATGATGGATAATGCTATTTCTTCCACCAGGTGGCACTGTCATTCAGTGTTTATCACATCACAAGCATTTCCTTGGAATTTGTGTACCTGATTAGTACACAATCATCATTAGTTTCCTATCTGTGCTTTCTTTGAACAGTTTTCATGCATCTTTTCCTGGAATAGACGTGTCCTGGTGCATACTGTACATTATACAGTAAGGTGTGTGTGTATGTTATTTAATGCATACTGTGGACTGATAAATTGTAAAACAGCTACATTGTGTGCAGATCTGATCTACAATCTCAATTACACTCAATATTTACAGAAAGGACAGCGTTGCATAAGTAAGTGGCAGCAGCATACAGACATTAAAGCTTGATTTCTACTCTACAGGCAGCCTCTAACAATATAGACTGGATCAAATGTTCCTGTTTTCACTTGGTTTATATTCAAACTGTTCTGTAGCAACCTTTCCACTAAATTTATTTTTGTGACATGTTGGGTTTTGAAAATGCTGATTTGAGCAATGTGGGCTTAATATACACTCATTTTGGAAATGGCAAAATTTAAGAGGAGAGTAAGACCGGTTTCTGCTCAGTTCTTCAATTTCGATACAAATTTGAACCAAACAGTTGGAGAATGGCATGTTACTTTGTATATTGCAGTGTGGAAGCCATGCCCAGTCCCTAAAGACACTGCGCCCCTCAGCTGGCATGTGTTCTCTGCCCTCTGTTTACATTTGTGGCTGTCATCTGTTTATTATATCTCTCACAGCCTGTACAGTTTTTCTTACCGCTCCAAAAGTCCGCCGGCATATACTGTATGTTAACAGCGGTGAAAATGCCATATCATCACACATCCTCCCTCCTTCAAACTGAGAGAATCCTTCATCCAGAGCAGAGGCGACCTTGTACAATGTCTTGGAAGTGACAAAGTGTGAATTTGTCAAGAGGATGAGGACGCAGGCCTTGCAGGAACACAATAACTACTGTTTCTCCTCGTGTTTGTGGGAAACTACATGCTGTCGACCCAATCAGGCGCCTGCCCTTTTGGATACAGCAGATCTGTGATGTTTTTGGCTGAAATCTTATGAAAAGCTGATGCCGGAATTCATGCAGTATCCTGACCTGTAATACTAAAGTAAAACTGAATTAATCTGACCTTCCACATTTTTTTTTAATTCTTTATTCAGATTGTGGAAAAACAGGAAGTTGGTTGGGGAGACACAGGAGAGAAAGCCCTGGGTGGAATCAGTCCCTGGTGGACCTTCTCCAACTGAGCTTTTGATCCCTTTCAATATATCACCACAGTGTCCGACTTTATAGGGGCTGCAGGCTCTCCCAGTGTCTCCCCTGACACTCCTGCACAAACACTCACTGGCTCAAGATCAGTCCTCATTTAGGCTGGACCAGACTGTGAACATATTCCAAAACCTACAGTACATGGCTGACCCAAAACAACTCTCCACTGGGATTTCACATGATTATCCAGCTTTGCCTCTTATGATGTTTGTTCATGTCTGTTTATGGTTCACAGAGGATTTTGAGTGAATATCTTTCATCTCCACAGTTTGATAGGTTGATAAAAAAAGCACCATCAGTGCTGTATCTGCCTTGTGGTCTCTGTTCCTTTGTGCTGGTTCTCATGCCGTAGCATTTTAGGCATAATGGCCATGTGGATGGTGCCTCTGTGTAGCCTAATTGTAAGGTCCTGTGTAGTGTAGGATTTGGAGTTGTGTACATACACACATTGGTAACTACAGGATGCATGTACCTGTATGTTGTGTGACCTGCGCCTATTTGTGAAAGAACCCTCAGCTTACCCTGGATTTGTGCTATCACATGATTTCCACAGTCTGGTTCAGGCTGTTACTTGTTTTGGTCGGCTTTCCTCCCTAATGAGGCTGATGCTATAAGTAAACAGTGTTTCAGTAACGCGTCATTCTTCCCAGTTTACAGTTTATTTGTACAATTTATTTGTACTAGCAGTGTACCAGTACAGTACATGCTGATACATACATGTAGGTACAAGGGAACAAGATGTGAAGTTAGGGAATAAGGGGGTTACAATGTGGGAATTTATACTGTAGGTATCTTTTAACATTTAAGGTACTTATTCTGTTATTACAGGGTACAGTATGACCTACTGAGCAACAAAGCTAGATGTTTGGGGGGAGATGAGATAATGAGTTCTGTAGCATTTTATAAATCTGCTGTGATTTAAAAAAAAATACCATTTACTGGAGGGGTAGAGACGATAACCAAAAGAGGATAGGCTAACTACATAGTTCCTAAATAAAGAATGGGATACATTGGAACAAACAGAAGTCCAGGGAACATACTGTAGGCCTACACGTTACTCTGTATGTTGTAAAGTAGTTACAACATACACACTTACAGTATGGAGTACAACATTGTACTTACAGGAGACTTCAGCAGCCTGAGGTGGTTCAGGTTTATGTAGATTGACACTGTTGTCATGGAGTAACAGAGAGTAAGTAAGCAGAAAAACAATTTTATGATGAGGTTTCTACAGTAAGTACAGCTGGTTCATCTGACAGCCAAGGCAGTTGTAGAAGATGATCGATTTTATGGCCTGTCACAATGTAACTTTCATGAACAGTAAACGACACAAACACTACAGTCATGGAAAAACCATATTGAGAGGCATTGCAAAATATCTATAAAATCCCTTAACAACAGCTCCTGTGTGCGGCTCTCAGGGATGGTCATGCTCATACCTCCCAAACGCCAGATTGTTGTTACTGATAGATAATATGTTAATATGGCTGTTTAACCAAGCCCCCCAAGCTTGAAGATGACATCAAGCCTTCTATAACCTTGAGCTGTACTCATATTTGTTTTATTTTACTACATGTCAAAGATTTTATTGATTTTATTTTAAGTAACATACTGTATACCTAACAGAAAATAAATGGCCAACACAGGAAAGATTGTGAAAGATATGTTGCATTTCCTTCTATGTTAGGCCAAAAACAATCTGCAGCTGGTTGGTTAAAGTGTCTGGGAAAAGTAGAGTAGGGATAAAAAATATTGTACTCATGTTTGAAATGAATTACTTCATAATAAACTGGGAATCTTCCGTTTTGGTGGGTATATTAAATTATTATTATTATTAGTGGTAGTATTAAATCTGTATCAACGCATCAACTCTCTTGGAACATGTGACAGAAACCAAGGTGTGGTGCTGAACCTCGACCACGTTAGTCCATTAGGCCTACGGAACTTTCGGCATAATCTCGCGATGCGATTTGAATTTCTGAGCTAGAACGAGAACAGTGAACAACAGAGCGAGCTTTGTAGGAGCTGTTGTCGTTCGAAACGGAAAGGATAGGTGGGACCGAAGACAGAGGAAAATAAGTGCTTGTAGCAGTGGGGAAGTAATTCACGGCACTGCGCCGGGACCACTGATTAATTAACTTGAAATCGTTTTTGGAAAGCAGGACGTCTCCTTTCGTCTTTGTTACTGTCTGCGGAACAAGTGTCACTAGCAACAGACGGTATGTTCTCATCGTTTCTAGCTAACTAACCTTCCTAGCCAGCTGCTAACGCTTGCTGTGGCTGGCTGGCATTTTGGTTACCGTCAGTAAGGCAAGCTGAGACCCATTGAACATTTCTAGCGACTCATAGATATATTTTGCTAACGTCATGTGTCCTATTTTCTGTCTGGACACGTGTACCAGATGGCGATAATTTGTGAGGTGACGTAAACTGACATTAACACAATGAACTATGTAGCTAACCTAGCTATCAATCTAACGTTATTGAGAAGTCGAAGACGAGGGACGGTACAAGACGTAACGCCAACTGTTGGCGTTATTGTTACTTTCTAAACAGCTGCTCATCAATATATCATTGCTAGGCTTCAGTTTGTAACCAGTTAAAGGCGTTGAGTTGTCTTTAACGTACTGCAGCAGTGTGTTCAACTTGATTTGCTAATGACTGCCATGACAAGATAAAAGCAGCAAGAGAAAAAGTTGTGATTTCAGAGGGTTTTGTAACGTGTCTGTCACACAGACAGTAAACTAAAATGTAAAACAATGTGTCAGTTTTAGATTTGAGAAATGTCTCCGGTGGGTAGCTAGGGGCTTGATGCTTCTCCCTGATTCGTTTGTGAAAAATAGAGACAATGGTAAGAGTCTGCTTTGTGTATATTATTCTTCTGTATTGTGGGGTTTGTCAGGTGACATGCAGATGACTTTGTCACGACCTTTGAGGCTTCTTGTAATACCTGCCAATCCAACACAAAGACGGAGACCACCACTCGCTTTAGATAAAATGTATACACGGGTTTGCAGCTTTGAGGTAATGGAGACTAGACATATTACTTTCAATAAAACAATGAATTAGTAACTGACAACAGCAGAGCAGAAGAACTACCATGACTGTGGGTCAACCTGATAAGCATCATGATCTATCCTATGAATAGGATATTTGTATGCTAGGGACTCACCTATATAAATGAAGCTGCAGTTCTTGTGCCATTAATCAGCCCTTGTCTAAATCTGGAAGAAAAGTTAGAGCATCTCTTATTTGGTATGCAGGTGAACTATTCAAAAAATGGCTGGCTCAGCTACCTTTGCTAATTGAGTTCCTAATCCTAGCCAAGTCTTTCATTATACAATGGTGAATCAGCTTGTTCACATGTAGGACAATGTGTGTGAGACCTCAGTTTTAGTCTCTCTGGACACATTTATTTGTTTAGTGTTACACATCACATGCCTGAGTTTTTGTTGGGCCTTAATTGGCTATATCAAGTTAGTTAATAACTCCTTGTGTACTGTGTCATTGTAGTGAATGTGTACACACTGTACAGTGGAGTGGAAATTATGTCTTACTTCCCCAGCTGCCCACTAGTGTGTAGATGTTCTGCTTAGCTTATCATCATTGGCTGACGAAAGACTGAACACTTAGTTCATTTTGGCACACACTGCTTTTGCCCCGTCATTGTCGTTTGCTGGTGGTGGCAAGGTAGTATATCAAAATTGTGAAGGATTATGGCGCCACAAGCTGTCGTCCACTGGGTTCTCTGTATTGTGGGAACCGCAGCTCAGTCCTGTTGGGATATGTTGACAGATGAGCCTGAATAACATCAAAGAATGCCATGGTGCATTTCTCTCATAGTCATTTTGTCAAGGATGTAAAGTTTTGCTATTTTTAGGAGCTGAGGCTTTTTGTCTCTATACATTTTTGGTGTTGGGCTTTATAGCTGACAATGTGTCACAATATTATTTCAAACTGAAAAACATAAAATAATGGGAACAGTTTTTCAAAACTGTTATAAGTGTAACAAATATATAAGCAAAATTCAGTAAGCAGTTCTTGGTGTTGTAAAACTGTTTGCTATAATGTAAATTGTTGACTGTAAAATTTGCTCTATTTTGAGGTTAACGGCCAAATGTAATGTTTTTTTTTTGTTACACCATGTTGCCCACAGTTTAGCAGCTGTTTTATGATATATCTATGAAATAAATGTCCCTAAAATTGTTTTCACTGTTCAAAACTAGTTGCATACAGCAACAACTAGGTCCTTAAATATTACAGCAGCTTTTTAGAAAGATCTTCTGGAAGGATCTTCTGGTTCTGTCCTATGTAGGTAGCAAATTTTACCATGAGCTGTCATCTGTTTTTGGTCAGGTTATGATTAACTCCAATAATGCTAAACCACTGATGTTTATGAACATTTTCTTATCAAAAATGTCACCGTCTTTATTGCTTTTTTTATTTATGTGCTTTCTCCACATTCTCTCAGTTGGGTGTCATTTGCAATCTCCTGCCCCTTGATTGCATAATGTGTGTATTTGTTGACATTACAAAGGGGTGGACAATTGAGTGGTGAAAGGAGGTTAACTTTATATCTTCTATTTGGTTGGCTTTTTGGGTTGCTACCTGGACAGCGTTCGAAGAAAGACTGTAATTCTGCTGTATACTTAGCCAACAATGTAAATATTATATCTTAAATTAGGGAATGAATGTGTAGAAAATTATCACCACTGCTTTATTGTTGCTTTATTGCTTAGTATTACAGATTTCTAATGGAGACTCCTCACCATTAAATTATTCTGATGAGACCACATTTACTGTGTTCTGCTAGAGGCAGCCCTCCAGAGTCATCAGTGTTTGGGTGTCAGAGGCCTCCTTGGGCTTAGCAGCATGTTGTCCAGACCGGTGTGTTCTTCCAAAGAAAGGTCATTAGCCCAGCGTGGTGACCTGGTCTCTGTTCTCTGTGTGTGTGTTTGTCAGGACATGTGTGTGACCCCCTCTCTTGCTCTATGGTAAACACAGGTGCAAGTCTAGGTGGTGGTGGCCTGGCCAACACATCAGGTGCTGTCATTGATTAGGACGTGCATCTTGGATGATCAGACACCTCTCATTGTGCAACTGCATACATTTTTGGTGCATTGAAGTAGGATGGCGGTTTAATTGGTTAGACCAACTCCTGAGGCTGTTATTAGTTTGTTGAGGGGAAATTCATAGATCTTGTCAAGCCACAAACTGCAAGTCATCTCTCAAGAAGGATGTCATCTAATCTGCAATGCAAGAAGTACTCAGTAACTCAGTATAGTGAGAAAGATCTCATGTCTTTCACCAGCATTTGGTGCTGCAGATGGTTTCTTTCATGAGCGTTCCATTTGCTGCTCATTTAAATTAGCAGTAGACTGTTCAGCAAGCCCCTTCCCCATTCGTTATGGAGAGAGCTTTTAATGTGACCCTGAAGTCTGATGTAGGGGACTGGTTACCACGCAGTGGATGTGCCAGTCGTGAACAAAGCTTTTTATAATGTAACCTGTAACCCCACAAAATAATGCAGCTACCTTGAAAGTAATGCATGTAGGGATGTTCCAAAGTTTTTTTTTTTTTTTTCCCCCAATCCCGATCCAAGTCCTTTAGTATTGGGTATCTGCTGATTCCATGCTTATAATTTTAATTGTATGTTTCAGTAAGTATAATTGTATGTATCAAGACACATGGAAATGTAGCCTACTTAATCCGACACACCTTATTTTTCACAAGCTACTTGATCCAAATACTGGAGTTCCTGGTTCAAAACTATTATGTTTGTAAGCTTAACGTATCACTCTGTTGGATTCGCAGTCAGCACTAGCTAAAGTGAGAAGCTGCTACCGGAATGTTTTGTACACTGCTCTTTGCTAATGATAACTAGTGTTGTATAGGAATCCTTAGGATCAGCTTGGGACATCTCTTAAATAAGTTTTATTACTGCAGGTAGTAAGCTAGTCAGTCAGGCATGCTAAAGGTTAGCAGCTTACAATATATAAACACACTGTTTGATTCATTCCTTACACTTCTGCTAATGTGTTTTTGGTTTTGGAAAGGCAAAAAAAGATACCACCCTCCTAAGTCACTAAGTCTCTGGATAATGAGGATATTGAGAAATGTAAAGCTTGACTGAAGAAATTTTTGACAAATGAAGAAACAGGAACTAAAGAAGCAGTAAATCGAATTTTGGGAGGCACAAGGCCTCCTGGAAGACTCATGTTCTCTTTTAGTTGTAAGCATAAACACAGTGCCGTCACAAGTCATGTGTACAGCCCAACTCTTTGGTGCTGCTTGTGTGACAGATGCTTGTGTTTGAGCATAGGACGGCAAAAGGGATTCACAAGGTGGGAAAGCAGTCAGATTGGTTGTGGTGGGCTAAGCGATGGCATTTCACCTGTACTGTTTATCAGCTAAGGTTTTTCTTGTACCTGTCTCTGGTTCAAATGTTTCTCTGATCTCTACTCCATTGTGAATCAAATTCTTGTTTGTGCCCATCTCTCTGAGGTGTGAGTAAAGAGGCTTTGGTTTTTTCAGATGCTTAAACCTTAACAGGTGTCAGGCTCAAGCACAAACTGAATGTCATTCACTCACATGGCCTCAGAGGATGTTCAATGTGTGTGTGTATCAGGCAATCAATGGAAATGTTACCTTTCAGGCTGAACAAACACAACTCCTTCAGGAGCAATCATAACTGAATCCTATTCAAAAGGCTTAAACTTTGATACAATACTAGTATAAAAAAATGATACTCGATACCCCTTTCGATACCATGCCAAAAAGAAAAAAAAGTCCTGGGCACAGAAAATATTTTTTTTTAATTAACAGCCTGCACACAGTGCTGGTACAGAAAAAGTCACTGAACACATACCAGTGTTAAGTAATTGACATTATTAAATAGAGATCAGTAAAGTATTTCTGATTATTATTACTATTCTTTAAAAGTTTCCCTACCTTGTAGGCCTACACATTCTTTGTCGTTATTATTGCTTTAAGTATTATTTATTTTTTTTCTCTAATGTGGCTTCACTTGTAAAAACAGTACAGTGGTCTCCCCCAGTTTGGAGAAGCAGACAGGACCAGCATGTAAGCTAAGCAATGCACTGCTGTGGATCTAGGCAGCACCAAAACGTATTTTAGCCACCAACAAAAGTCCATTTCAGTTTAAATGTACGCTATATTTAAAATATTTTCACCGCTTTACCTTGCCGTCAGACAGCCCTTTCCGACGGGAAACTGAAGCCTCTTCAAAGTCACCAGAACCCACTGACAAAAACTGTAATTTTACGTCACAGTACACTGGAGTTGCTGGTCCACTGCTGCCTCGTTCGGTTAGTTTGTTTGTATTATTGTGTGACTTTGGTGTTTTTTATAAGATGTTTGGTTAGTTGCTGTGGGTTGAGGCAGCGGTAGACCAGCAACTCCTGTGTTCTGCGAAGTAAAATTACTGTTTTTGTCAAAGGAGTCTGGTGGTGGCTTTAGAGAGAGCGATATAAGGCGTCAATTTCCTGTTGGAAAGGCTGTCTGACGGCAAGGTAAGGCGCTGAAAATATTTTAAATATAGCATACAGCTGATATTGATTATTTTAGGTGGGCCTTTTTTAGGTGGCTGAAATACCTTTTGTTGCTGCCACGATCCACAGCAGTGCATTGCTTAGCTTGCTGTTTTTGTTTTTGTTTTTTATAACTTCGGTACTTTCGATATTATCGAATGAATTATTAACAGAGATCGTATCGTTTTAAACCTGTATCAAAAAAGTATCAATACTTTAGACAACCTTAGTTACCATTAATATAACCAGAGATATTGAAGGGATGGCTACCATGGTATCAATGGTATGGCAAAAGCTCTACCAATTGACAAATCTCTATTGGCTTGTGGTATATATTGTCTTACATTTGTTTGTGCTGTCTCTTTCGTCGGCATTGCCAGGGGAAATATATCCCATACTCCCAATTCACCAGTTCATTCCTTTCTATTTCACACCCTCTTCCTGAGCTCTTAGCTCTCTCAGCTGAGGAGAAATGCCAGGATGCTTACCTCATTTCCTCCCCTCTTGAGTGAAGTGAGGAGGAAAGAGGGGAAGTCTTGGAGGAGGGGGCAACTGTAGACTGTACTGGCTTTGTTGGGGTTGGAGACTTTTCCTTTTATTCTCCTTGTCGGCCCGCCTTGCCTCTCTTTGTACATACAACAATGCCTTCCCTGTTCACACTGCTGTTGTGGTTGTTGATTGCATCTTTTTTAGTCTCTTCTATCTTGTAGGGTCAGATTCAAAACACAGTGCATGACCAATAGGCTTTTATTTCTCATCTATTTGAACTACTGTATATTGTGTGTAATGTTTACTCCCTGCAACAGAGTGAAATAGTCCATTAATCACACTGTGTGTTTTGAATGACTTCTCTGAACACATTAGT
Organism: Siniperca chuatsi; assembly: GCF_020085105.1. NCBI lineage: Eukaryota > Metazoa > Chordata > Actinopteri > Centrarchiformes > Sinipercidae > Siniperca > Siniperca chuatsi. Next base: position 25,909,298 of record NC_058050.1, on the reverse strand, counting down.
ACAAGGTTAAACCTGTCATTTAAATACAGGCACTGACCACATGCCCAGTTTTCAGCTTGCTTCACACTTTGGTGAAAAGGGAGGGGCACTGTTTGACTTTCATCCCACATCAGTCAATAGCTGCTCAGCTTGCCTGCCAGGAGGTTGCTCTGTGTCTGTTCATGATGCAGTGGAAGCCTCGCTAATGCATTGACTGTCCCCAGCCCCATAGAAGCCCGGGAATGTGCATAGAGGCAGCTTTACACAGGAGACAGGCAGGCCAGGAATGCAGCTGGAGTGATACTGACTGGGTGACTACACTGGCTCAGCTGCTGCATATTTTCACTGTTCACATTTATCTGTGTGTCTGTCTCATTCCTAGCCAGTCATCACTGTTATCTCCCTGTCTCTCTGTCTGTATACCTGTCCATCTACCAGTCCTTCTTTTGAAGCTGTGTCTCTGCTTGTCCCTAGGTGTATCGTATCTCCTTGTGTATCCACATCCTTGTTTTATTTGTGCCTCTTCTATGTGTGTCCCAACTTTGTAAAATAAGATAACTAAGTTCACTTTGTGCTGCTGCATGACCACCATGTCGGGCAGTAGCTGACACAGTCTGTTTGTGAGTGGTTTCCTTTTCCCCACTCATATGTAACCCCACACACATGCTGCTTACCGCTTATAGAAACACAGGTCACTAGTGAGTCTTTGCTGGCTAAGTTTAGACCTAGGAGAATCCCAGGTCTAATCATCAACTGAGTGGAATGACGGGCATTCTTCCGCACTGCTGAGTCACCCAGGGTGGTCCTCTCCTTTCTGTTAGTCTACACACAGGTGCTGATGTACCTTCTGTGGCCTAGGAAAAGATAAGGCTTGCATATGGAGTGGTTTGTCCTTTTTTAATTTCCCTTTAGTTTAGAGTTGGTCTGACCAAGCTTATGTTTAACCAGCATGTCAACATGGCAGGAACAGAACTCAGTGGGAGCTTAAAAAGGTCCTTGAACTTATTGTTTGTTTAGTTGGTTTGTTTTGTGTGTGTATGTTATTGTTTGTATGTATGTATGAATATGTGTTTCCAAGTGATTGTGTGAGATGTTCTTTTCATCTTGAGAGGACCACTTCACTCTTTTCTAACATAGGTTGTTGAAATGTGTTTTTGTTTGCCCAAGGGCCCTCTTCAGGGTTCAACAGGGCAAGTGGGTCAGGAATCTACTTGCTTGAAGGCAATTTTGACTTGTCCCTATACAAATAGTTTTATTTATTAGTGGTTATCAAATGACAACAAAAACTAAAGTTAATTGTCATGTCTAATCTTTATAAATAAAGTAAATGAATCAGAACACAATGTGTCATAGATACAAAGCAACAAACATTCTTGCATATCGAAAATGATATGACAAGCTGGACTCCTTAACTGTGAGTGAGTGATAAATTATCAGAATCTTTGTGAACTCTGGATTTTGTTGGAGAACTGAAGACTTAGTATGAAAGTAGAGGATAAGAAAGCAAGTTGTTGATTAATTGCTATTTAACCCTTATATTTTCGACTAAGTATAAAGTTTAATATATACAAATTAATGTATTTTTTGTTTAGAATTTGTATGCTAACCATATCACAGACATGAATTCCCTTTTAATAATCGGATATTTTTCCATATTAATGTAAGTGAATAGAGCGAGATCTATTAGGGGGAAACCACGAATCCCTGCTACAGGAAATCTGTGTTGCGCTTAAAGGTTGAGTGTACCATGGTTCTCAGCTTGTGATTAGTGAGAGTTGTACTCTCCCAGGCTGCGGCAGGTCAGCTGAGGTCAGTACTGGATCTGTTCTTTCTCTGGAATGCTGAATGAACTCTGTCCCCAAGGAAAGCTCTGGCACGTCAACCAGCTCTCATCTTTCGATCTGCTTTCTCAGTTGGTTGTTCTTGTGCATCCTCATGCTTACGGGCACAGAAATTCTCACTGCACTCTTATCTACATTTTTCTATATTAGTCATTTGTGGCATACCCAGGTCCTACTCATGTCAGCGTTAGAAGCTGTCTTTGTATTGTTGATTACCCAAGATTACTGAGAGCCCTTTTCTAATTAACTTCTGTGGTCATTGCAGTGGTCACACTCTGTGGCTAGCAGCATTGCACCTCTCGGGCCTTCCTGCACATGGTCTATTTGAAACAAAATTGAAGATGCTATAAAATGCATTTATATATGCACTAGCTGAGCAATTTAAAATGTTTTTAAAATGTTGGCTTTTGCATTCAAGTGGCTTCCAGTGTCACTGTTGTTTTGGGAGTGCCATCACTACACAGTTTTATGGTGGCAACCTTCTACTGTTTTGCAAATTGTTGGTATGTTCTCTTTAAGTAGATATTTATGGCTGGCAAATAGCTTTTTCTCTGCTATATTTAAAAAATAATTTGCGTCTATAAATACAGGTTACATTAACAGTGACAGTGAAATTACGGTTCTTTCTTTAAAATAATTAAATTAACAATTAACATAGGGCTTTTTACAGGGCGACTGTGATCTCACCTATGACGTCAAATGAAATCAAGAATTCGACTGTTTTTCCACAAAAGCAAATTTGTTTGCAGCCTGTGACTTTGTTTGCTTTTGTTCCATAAAACCTCATGTGGTTTTCACTAATCGGTTTTGGTCAGTTTTTTAAAACAGCTAAGGACAGCCTGTCAAATGTGGGTGCTTCATCTTGCGTTGGGGGGTGTATCAGTAAGAGAAGGAGAGGGTGTGTGTTTTCTTTATGTACACGTTTGCGTGCATGTCTTACTGTGTGCAAGTGGGTGAATGGCAAATGTTCATCCTCAGAAGCCAGTTTTAACTATTAGCTGCTGGGCTGGCTTTACTTTATTTTCTGCTTCATATTTTCCTTTTCAGTGTTTATGCAATGTGCTCAGATTAAAGGACAAACAGTATTATTGAGTAGACTGTTTCAACCTTTACAGCCTGCGTTTTCTTGCTTTTCACAATAGTGCACTTCAGTTTTTTGGTTCTTGTTGCATTTGGGACAAATTTTAAAATGTGTTCATATGTTAAATATGCATCAGAATTTTATTCTGATATGTCACAGTCATCATGACATATATGTCAGTCAAGTTATCTTTATTGATCCAATGTTATTGTGACCACAACTACAAAAATATACATACATTGACATTTTGTCACCTGTTGTCAGGTCCAAATAAAATGTACAATTACAGAGCCTTGATTTCAGCATCAGTATTGGCAAAATCTGTCAATTAAAAATGCACAATGAAAACTGATCCCACGCCTTCCCTCTAAACCTTACTCACCTATTTTCATAATCTCTTATTTAAGAGGTCTGGGGAATGTTAAGTTATTGAGAGTACTCTATTTTCTTTCCATTGTCTCTCTGTCCACTTTTCTTTTTTGACATTTTTGCTTGCTTCCCCTTTAGAAATGTCACTTAATCTATGAGGTGAAATGCACTGTAGCTTTGTGGAAAGCTGCCAAATCCCAGAGCAGAATTTTGTTCTGGAGGAGGTATCAATTCTTCACATGCTCCTTCAGCACCTTTTTCTTATTTTCCTCTCCCTCCATCATTACTCTTCAAGTTGGTTTTTGCAGTCTTTTTACTTCTTTCTTGCTCTCTAGTTATGTATCTTGTTTCTCCTGTTCTTACCTTTTCCTTAATTTCCCTCTCTTTTTTCCCCTCACTCTTTCTGCCTCTCTGAGCTCGCTCCCCCACCTCCAGGCACACTGGGCAGATTTGGCTTGTGTTAATGTACTTAAATCGCCACACTCAGTGAGAAAAGCCCTTACTGCTGACCACAGCCTGCAGCCAATGAGCTGATATAGTTGTTTCATTTGTGAGTGGGACCTATTCAGGGCCTTCAGAATGAGACTGTTGGCCTAGTGTACCTGCATCATCAGTCCTCTCATCACACACACTCACACACCTATCTGCTCAGCAGCGATAAGCCCGATCAGTCACTTCTTGACTGATTTAGATGCGGTAGTAGCCTTGTGACAGACATCAAGGTCGGGATAAAGCACCTACCCTGCAATCATCTTTTCATGGTTGAATGAAAACTATTAGCCTATCACACTCTGTTTACTACACACTGTATCCCTATATATCTCACTCACAGTACAACGCACTCGACAGCAGTACTATTGGACTGCAGCCTTGCGTGTGGATGAACACACAACACCCTGAAGGAAAAAACTGAAGGGGGTTTCTACTGGATCTCTGTAATGTCCTTTGAGAAACTATGGCTTTTCTGTTAAGTGTTTGTTCTTTAAAGCCCAGTGTATCTGTTAATGTGTGCAGTTCCAAAAAAGTCTAAAAATGCTAGAGAGAGGACCTAACAGAATGCAGAATATTAATGAACATACTTAAGTATAAAGTGTGTGGGATATTAAGTGTTTACATGTATGTTACACCATAACAAGAGAGGAAAAGAAAATGGGTGAAACTGAGAAGTTTCAGGAATCCCATGCCTCCTTCCATATGTACAGGAGATACTAAAGCCAGCCCTGCCCACCACATCAAAGTTTCCTGTTTTCAGTCCTGGCTCAAAGCAAGGGGAGTCAGAGCTGTGGAACAGGGAGGGGATCACTGTCTTGAGAGAGAGAGAAGGGGGGAGGTTGTGGGGAGAAACAGCAGCATGTGTTTCAGAAAAGCAGAGAAGTGCGATGCTGGTAGTGTCAGTGGTTTGGTTACAGCTGTCGAGCTGCTGTGCGGAGTGCTGCTTTTGATCTTTTGGCATAGTGGTGCAGATTGACAGATTGTGGACATTCTATTTTACTGCAATTGCAGTAAGTGCTTATAAAGTATGCACATGTACAGTATGTGTGAGAGAGCATGCTCTGTAGGCCCCTCCAGCTTGTGTGGGTAGTTTATGGGTGTGTGTGTGTGTGTGTGTGTGTGTGTGTGTGTGTGTGTCCCTTTGCACTAGTCTGTTAGTGTTTCCACAGAATGATTCATTGCCAAGGTGTAACCAAAGACGCAGATAAACACACACATACACATTCAGGGATGGACACCCAGCAAGCGAGCTGGACCTCAGTAGCAACCCTCTCCTAAAATAACAGACATTCTTTCTCCCCCTCCCTCATCACCACTCCCAGAAACGCAAAGCACTACACAGATGTAAAAACTGTGGCACAAACCTATGGTTTAACCTTGTTAACCATTCCCAGGACACTGCGCTCATTTAGTTTATACTGGATTTCAGTCCTGCTCTTTGACCTGAGTGTAGATGATCTTCACTCTCAAATGCAGTTTTACATTGCTTTGTTGGTTTGTTGAGATCGGCCTCTGAAGACAATCCGTATTTATTGGCTCATGTTGATTTTCTCAAACTGTACACATCTGAAGAGGTGGGCTTGTCCAGTTACTTGCTCATTTCAGATCAGATGTTAATTTTACATGCAGACGTTTATTTCTCTGCAAATGGAGTTTCTCTGTCCATCTGACCTTTTTAGCAATGCTGCATGTAATGACTAGTCTAACTTGGAATGCCTGACCAATTTAAAAGAGGGCTGATATTGTTGGCTGATATCACATTACAGCGTATGATACAGAAAAAGGAAACCATGTCAAGATTACATAGATTATCCAGATGGCTCAGTTGATTATATTTCTGTGTAGGTTGTGAGTTGATTTATCACAAATGTGGTAATAATGATGCAGTCAATAATGTCTTGTTCAACTGTAGAATAACCTTCTACTGTACATGATTTGTTTTTTTACTCTTGGTACATTGTTGATGCAAAAAGTGTATATATTAAAATGTAACAATAGTCCTAACACCCAAAATCTGCTATTGGTCGTGCCGTAGCTTCTTTTGCTTCTGCAGCTGTGCACCGTTGTAGTTTAGACAACGTTTAGTTTAGTCTCCCTCTGTCTCCCTTGTTCTCTCACCATCTCAAATGTGTGAAATTCTCAAGTGGACAGAACACTCATCAGATTGGCTCAGAAGCCATCTGTCCTGATATTATAATTTTGTGGAGTCACTAGACACACACTCAGACATAGAGATTACAGAGAAGTAATTATGTTTTGTCATACAGGAAATTGTGAAATTACCGGATCTACACAGCAAAATTATGTCAAAATTCAGATGCAAGCAAACATATTAAACTAGGTCTTTATTACTGTGAATTGTTACTTTTTAGCTGTAACAGTTTGTCATAGGTGTGGTCTTTGTATTGGCCTATATGTCCATCCCTGCCAAAGTATCCTTGAACAAAACATTGACCCCTGTTTTATTAAGCTTCACAACAGTGTTTTGGCACTGCAGGCTAGATAATATGATAAAAAGCATGGATTACATTGTACTTTATTTGAGTTTTATTATGCCTCCTCCTGCCTGTCTGTACGTCCGTCCGTCCGTCCCATTCTCATGGACGCGATATCTCAGGAACGCCCTGAGGGAATTTCTTCAGATTTGGCACAAACGTGCACTTGGACACAAGGGTGAATTGATAAGAATTTGGTGGTCAAAGGTCAAGGTCACTGTGACCTCACAAATGACGTTTTTGGCCATCACTCAAGAATTGCTGACTATATTTCACAGTTGGTTGGACACTAAATAGGTGACACTTTTGATTCAAAGGTTAAAGGTCACGGTGACGTCAAAATAGGTTTTTAGCCATAATTTAAAAATTAATTGGGCGATTCCAGATTTCACACACACATGTTGACTGGGACGCCTGACTAAACAATAACTAGCAGAGTACGGGCTTTCCTCCATCTCGTCCATTCTGCCTTTCACTTCCTGCCTCATTCCAAATTTCGAATCAACAGAATCACGTGACTGCTAACAATGTATTGGAGCGTGCTTAGCTAATTGTGATCCTGTGAGTGAGTGAGTTTCACTTACAGCTCATAGAGGCTTCGCATCTAAAAATGCCAGGAGAAAACAAAAGCACCACATTTTGTGTAGCTGTACTCTATAAGAACCCATCTTTACATAGTAAAGGTATACTTCATTAATCTGTTCACCAATGTATATTCACTGGAATCATACATATGTATTATCAATATAGTGATAACTTCTATTTAGCCAAAAAATACACTTTATTCCTTTTTTTTTTTATTCAATTCCTTCAAGTGTTCAAGGTACAAGGTATTCACTACATATCTGAGTCTGGACAGACATGGATGTAAACTGTAACTTGACTGGTTGGCGGAGGCATACCACTGCGGGGCGGTAATTCTAGTTTACAATCACTGTAGTTTTGTTGACCATGCCCCTTGACATTTAACATAATTTTGCTGTGTTTTGCTGATTAAGTTCAGGTTGCAACTATCTAGCTTTATGTATGTCCCTTAAACTTCCCTATGCCACCTGGAAAATTCACATAATGAAACTGGTGTTTGTCAGGCTGGTATTAAAGTTGACAAATGCTGTTTGCTGCTGTTCAACTTAATATGATCCACTTGCGCAAATGCCTTTGCGATTGGCATTTACAGTAGTCGCTGTCTGAATTGCTGCCGCATCTGAAACCGGTCTACCAAGGCAAACCCTTGCTCTACTTTGCCGAGCATTATCTCACAGTTCCTCCTGTTTGCCATTATCAGCAGAGGACGGTCTGGGCCCAGGCCTTGTCACTGTTGATCTTACAGACACATCAGACCCCGCTCTCTCTCTGTGTCAATACTGTCCAAGGTTGTCAACATTCTGTCCTCTCTTCTCAGTTCTGTGACTGACGCACTGATCAGCTATGCAAACCTGCACACTGCTAAGCAAAGACTAAGCAAAATGTCAAGAACCAGCAAATACATTGGAATACTGTTTCTTGAATAAGCTTGAATAAGAGTATTGGAGGGCTTCACTCAGGGAATTAAATGCACGAAGTTAGCAGTGCACTGACATTAATGTGCTATCACATTTATTTTAGATCTTACATTGTAAACTTGTCAGCTTTTGATCACTATTCCTGAAGACAGTTGTTTATCAAACCACGATTAAGATGAGGCTTTATAATCTTAACAAAATGTTCATAATTACCTTTACACCAAAATGAACTTTCATTTACAGTACTAGTGTCATTAAACACAAAGTATGTTGTCCTTCGCATCTCCAGGACATCATTAGGGAATGTTAGTCACATCTGTAGTCCACTAATTGACAGTTTGTGGTGGTGACATGAAAAGAAAGGAGGCAATGCTCCAGCAAAGGCAGGGAAGAAGAAAACTACAAACTACCAAACAAAATGTAAAGAATGATGGTTTCAAATGTATTTAAAAAATCAGCTGTACAAATGTTATATGAGAAATTAAATGCATTCAACGTGACTTGACATTGTTTATTTAAAAGAGGAAAAAAATGGGTTAAAATTTTGGCAGTATTCACTGTGCTAGATGGCTTAGGAAGCCATGCGGAGAGGAGAGCTTGCTTAAATCACTGTTCTTGTCTTATTTGTGGGGGGGTTTTGGGCACGCACATGCATCTCTTCAAATGTAATACGCCATTATTAACTCAGCTAAACAAACACACATAAAATATTCTTGACAGAATGGTGTACCTACTGGCTGCAGCTGAGAAAATGATAAAACTCCTCTTCTCCCGTCTGCTGTTTAGAGAAGGTGATACCATATACCAAACTGTCAAACGCAACGAGTAATGTTCCTCCTCTTTCAGAACTGCAGATTTGATTTGATTTGTGTTTTTTAATTCATTGTCTCGGGTTGACTTTGGTTTTTACACTTTGAGGTATTGCTTTCAGCTTTTAAGAATGTTTGTGTCTGAATGAGAAATATTTTTGCATTTCTGTTTCATTGCATTCTCACTGACTGGTTATTGAAATTGAATATTAACATGTATTAAATCTCTTGTTTCTGTTCTTCTCTCTCCCCCTACTCTCTCTCTTCCCTTCTCTTGCCCTTTTCCACAATTTTCTTCTTTTGCTCTCTCCAGGTTCTGTTGCATCAGTTTCGCAGCAGGTGACCCCCACCCCTCCGCCAAAATCCGGCTATTAGATGTGACCACGAGGTTGATCAGGAGAAGCCACCATGTCTTAAACGCAGACGGGCCCTCCGGAGCCCTGTCCCCCCACCCTGGACCACCCTCCCCCGCCCCCATCCACCACCTTACCCCTTCTCCCAGCCCCATCCCACTCCCAGATCTCCCTGCACATGTGAGGGACAGGCTGCCCAGCCCTGGATCCCCACTGGCACACCCCTCTCCTCCGTCCGGAGTGATGAACCTGCAGAAGCACCAGCAGTTGGGTGCTGGTAGCGGTGGGGTGATGGGCTCTGACCGGGATCTGCAGTCCACTGCTTCCTCCATCTCTCTGCCCTCTGTGAAGAAGGCCCCCAAGAAGAGGCGCCTCTCCCTGGCCTCTCTTTTCAGACGCCGAGGTCGGGAGTCCAAATCAGGGCGCCGAAGGTCCCGAGAGCACCAGCACCCTGGACCTGGAGGGCTTGGAGGGGTGGATGGCATTGCCAGCATCGAGAGCATCCACTCTGAGATGTGTAATGACAAGAACTCTGCCTTCTTCTCTGTGGCTGGGACTGGAGCTGCCTCTGCTGCTGCTGCTGCCTCCACCTCATCTGCCTCAGGGCCTTCTTCCTCTACCTCCTCCTCCTCCAAGGTGGGGGGTGGGGTGGGGGCAGAGCTACTGGAGTGCCCGCTGTGCCTTCTGCGCCACTCCCGGGAGAGCTTCCCTGACATCATGACCTGTCACCACCGCTCCTGCATTGATTGCCTGCGCCAGTACCTGCGCATTGAGATCTCAGAGTCACGTGTCAACATCAGCTGTCCTGAGTGCTCGGAACGCTTTAACCCGCACGACATCCGCATGATCCTGGGTGACCGGGCGCTCATGGACAAATACGAGGAGTTCATGCTGAGGAGGTGGCTCGTGGCTGACCCTGACTGCCGCTGGTGCCCTGCGCCGGACTGTGGGTAAGAAGTGAATTTAAATACACAGCACGTGAACACAGCCACAGTTACATACACTCTGATGCAGCTCACACTGATCCGGTCATATACGCCATGAAAATTACATGTTTTCTCTGGAATGTGCTTTTGTGTGCCTGTATGTCCAGGGTGTCTCAGGTTTACCTGTTAAGGAGGTTGAATGTGGTGTGTGAGATAGAGTGGGGTATGTGTTTCCATAGGGAACTGTCTTTTGATAGGAACAATATAAGGTTGAGTATGTCCCATTGGAAGAGAGAGAATATGAAAATATTTATATAGGTGAAGAATGACTGTAACGGACTGAAAGGATAGAGTTAGAGAGAAAAAAAGAGAGACCTTAGCTAAGGGTGTAATATCAACTTTGCAACTCAGCTAAGGGTGTAATATAATGTACATACCCTAGCAAATCTAAGACATTAGCCAAAGAAATTCAGTCAATTTTTCACTTAACTTTTTCCCACCTCATTCTAGTTATGGTGCTGGTGGTGTTACTCCATTTTCATTATTATAATATTTTGTTCTTTTGGCTGTCATGGTGGAAACTGATGATTGACTTGAGGCATACTGTATGTATATTCCATGTACTGTGATTTGCTATGGTAAATTAATACGAAAACTCCTAAAATGAGAAAAGGACAATAAGGAGGACAGTGTGCCACAACAGCAGCAGAAGAAACAACTTCCCTTGCAGACCCCAGATAATATAAAAAGAGAATGATTGACCCTCTCATATGCTGTGTTGAGCAGCACCAGAGAGACATTTTCAGCCAGAGACCCTGCAGGGATTTGTATTGTTGTTTTTTCCAGCAGTATCCTCAGCTAAACCCCATCTAGTTCACTCCCTCTGTTTCACAATAAAGTTCCCACTACTATTACTGTTTATGTACTGACAATTAATGATAACAACTTTTGAGTTTGACATCCCTTCATTTGCGGTTGCGCTGAACATCTGCCTGTTTGTGGGTATGACCATGGCCGTGATTTGACAGATACTTGTTGTGTACTGTGATGACGAGTCATTGTTGCTAACTTGAAGGGTTGGAAGGAAAGCATGACATAGTGTCAGAGGAAGAGAGGCACAGAAAGGGTGAGAAGGACTGAGAAGCAGAAATATGTGATGATGCATGGAGAACAAGAGGGGCTATGGAAGGTAGGTAAGAGTAATATAAGATATAAACATACAACAAATTAATTATTAATTAATAAACATTAATTATCAGCCATGTGGGACAGGGGGCTCACAGAGCTGTGGAGCTCATGGCAGGCTGCTACATATCTTGCTGCCAGTCTACAGCAGTCCTCCCTCTCTCCCAGTAGGACCGGAAGTCTTTCTCTCTGGCCCTGTTTACACCTGGCATTAACATGTGTTTTGGGTGATCCTATCACAAGTGGACAGCTCCAAGCACTTAGTTCACACCTTGCATTAGAATGCGTCTCCACATGCGTCTCGAGTGACCACTTGTGATCGGGTTTCACTTCCCCGCTCTATATACAAATAAACATGTACATCATTTCCGTTTGCAAAGACCAAATGCAGTGTTGTTTTTAACCTGAATTTGATGAATTTACTGTTTTTACCTTTTAGGATTTTTCACCCGCGATTCTGTTTTCACAACAGCAGGTAAGCCACGTGTGGCGAGGCATTCTTGTTAATGTCGTAAAGTGCCCTAACTGCCACCAATGTGGCACAGGATGACATAGGCACCAACAGGTGCACTTACAAGCTTTTACAAAACAACAGCATAAGTAGGCCTACATTAAACAGGAGAAACTCTGTTTCTCTGCAGACCATGTGCGACTGTCAGTAATCCGCACGGGAGGGGTAGAGCGAGGGGAGATTGTGGGCGAGGTTTTAATGCTGCAGCTTGTCCTCCGGGGAAATCCATGCTTTGACCGGGTGCAGCCTTACTTCATTGCGACGTGCTAACGCACAATATGCAAATCTGCCTAAAACTCTCTGTGATTTACGGAGTTTCCTGATGGACAGATAGCTTTACAGCTCACGGTCCTATTAGCCTTAAAGCTTAAATAAAGCTTGATTAGCTCGGTGCTTCGCACTCCCAGTCCGGGCAGAGTCAGCGTTAATGGGACCACTGGTTGCACGGCTAACTGAGCTAACTAGCTAATGGCAGTACAGTTAGCAGCAGTTAGCGGTTACCAGTCTGTGGCGGTTACTTTAGCAACAAGTAAAGTATCTGTCCATCATGAAACTCTGTAAATCACAGAGTTGAGGCAGAGCAGCCAGAGGACATCAGACAGTGTGTTTGGTGTGTACTCCATCCACAAGAATCCATTTTGCCTGTTGTTGGGGCTTCTTCTTCTTGTTTAGCACTTGAATATGACGCTGTTGGTGCTCAAATGAGTACGTACTTACTCTTACGCAGAGGACGTCAGCTGAGTAGGCGGTCCTTCATTGTGGCCCAGGACACATTTGTTTACACACTTGCTAAAAGAATGTGGCCATATGTGGCCCAGACCATCTCCAAATGTGGAATGAGCGATTGGATCGCAATGCGTCCTCAATGCATCTTGGGGTGCATTCACACCTGTACTCAGAGCTGTCCACTTGTGATCGGATCATCCAGGGTGCATGTTAATGCCAGGTGTAAATGGGGCCTTAGATAGAGGAACTCTGGAAATATTTTTATTATTCCTGCAGAATATTGGTCTCGAAGACTTTGATTTTTGGTTGCAGTGAGTTAGGAAGTGCAGCTCTGTCTCAACTGTTCCCTGGTCACAGTAAGAACACAACCTCTCCTCTCTGGACTGCCAGGTCTGTCTGTGCAGGCCCATCTCCACTGCCAGGTTGTGCTCACTCAGTCTGTACTTAGTCAGTGTTCTCCTTAGTTTTGTATTAGACACTGTGGTCAAGTAATTTGTTTAGGGCTACATGTTTCCAATTTGTTCTGGGATTTTGTTAGATCTGTCCAGTAATCTCTGTATTTGTCTTTTTCTATCATCATAATTTGCTTGGGTCTAATGTTCTGAGTGCTTGTGTCCTGAAGCTGAGGTGGTCGTGGTGTAATGACCGGAGTAGTTTATGGTTCATCCAGCTTCAGGACAAGTAGTCAGAGGGCACTCCTTTGTGGATTCAACTTCTGTCAGCACAGGGCTTTGTAGGAAAAGGCAGGTGGGTCACTTGTTTTAATATGATTCCAGAAATTTAGGGCTCATTTTAAATATTTAACAGTAGAGGATATTGGCCTAATTCAGCTCTACATGCAGAGTTGGGAGCTCTTCTCTGCTCTTCTCTATGTATTTGTTTAAGTTTTATCTGTCAAACTTGCTGCATGCCCCAGTAACAGTAATCTAGTTGTGCTGGACTGTTTTACTGTCTAATCCCCTTCCTGAGTGATGGCTCGATGGTTTGCTTCCACCCAGTTCCCTACACTGACCCTGCAGTAGAGGCCCTGCAGGGTCAAATGGTGACTCTGACTCACTGACAAATCAAATCAACACCTCGTTTATATGGAGTTGAGTGGACATCTGTCTAAAGTGCCTTAACTGCTGGCTCTTCATAACTCACAAAAGTAAGGAGGAGTCCAGATTTGATTTGAAGATTGAATGAACCATTGTTTTCTCTGTGAGGCTGACTGTGACATGGAAAAAATGGTGGGCTGCATACAGTACCTTTTATGATGGACCATGTTTTTTATGATAAAAGTTGAAACCATTGGAACATTTTGGACATGCCATAAGCATGTAAACATAAGCCACTGAGATCTAGTGACAACCCTGAAACAGGAATGAAGGTGCATGAACACAGGCACAGTACACATTGCACCCTGAAAAGGTTTACTTATTTGTGAGAATCACTATCCTTAAGCAGGCTGCCTTAATGAACCACTTTTTATGATGTTTAAAAACGCTCCCTCTCTTTGCTCTCTCTCTCTCTCGCAGCCATTTCCTTTTCTTCCAGGAATTGTTTGAGGTCAGGTGGCTATAAAGTCCCCATCCCATCAGACCTTCTTCAAGTACTGTTTGTACCTCATTCTGAAGCCAAAGTAACCTTGAATACGTGGGCAGCTGGATGTTTTGTTTTGTGGGATGTCCTGTTTTGTAACCTTGACCAGAATAGTAGCAAATATATTTTGAGGGTAGAAAATGTGGGAGGTTTTATTATGCTTTGAGAAAAGTTGAAATAGCTGTAGCATAAAACAGTGTCAGTCTTTTGCCCTGGCTTTCCTGCTTGGAGCTAGAAAGCAGCAGGTCCATCTTACTGGGCAGGACAGTATTGGCAAAATTAAGTATCCCAATATTTTTGACTTAATTTTAATATTATATTGATGTATTGGCCTTCTTTGGTCTTGCGACAATATCTTTTTCTCCATTTTCAGTTCTGCTGTCTTCAGCTAACAGTTCTTTCAGTCTCTAGGGCTGTGACACCAAACCAACAGTTGGACATCAGATGGCATTTGACCTTCATTAAGCATTGTGCAGTAGTTTTTATCTGCAGTTTTTGCAGTGTGTCCACCACCGTTGTCACCACTTCACCCTTATCAGTGGCCATACTGCCAGTGGAGTATGTTGAGTTGATGGTGGCATCAATCAGTGAGACAGAGCTCAGCTTATTCTTTTGTTTTCTTTTCTTTTCTTACAAGCAAAATGTTTGTTTTGAGATTGCTGAACAGCTGTTTCCTCACACAGAGACACAGAATGTATGCATGTATGTCAGCTGGCTGCTGGCTCTAACCATAACATTGCACAGAGTTCACCCAATCTTAGTTGGCACTAATTCTTTGAGTTCAGCTTTTTGTAATTGTCCTCAGAAGAATCCTTCCTTCCTCTCTTGTGTCCATGTTTGTCAGACAGCAGATATGTATCTCTTGTGCTGAGAGGCTAGATTTTATTTTTGCAGCCCAGAGTGGTTCAGAGGAAACTACAGTGTCCTTCCATTTAATTTTTTCCATATCTCTGCTGCTTTTCTCCCCTCTGTCCTTTCCTCTTGCTTGTTCCTCTTTCCTGCAGTTCAGAGGCTTTGGCCAACATCACACAGTTTATTACTCAGTTTGTTATGTGCATTGTTTCAGAGAAGTTTGGGAAATGCACAGAAGGCACATTTAAACCAATGACCTCCTCCTGGAAACAATAGCTTCAGCCTGCTGTAATTCAGCCCACATAATCAGGTGCACCTTGTACAGGGATTAGAGAGGTTCCCATCCATCTAGCTAAGACATTTAAAAAAAAATACCAAAAAAGAAAAAACAAAAAAAATCAGACTTTCAGCATTTAATGCAGCAGCTGTATTAATCTGACATTAATGAATAGAATACATTCTCATTGGTTATATAGTTGTTTATTGGCTGATTGTTGTATTGTCATTGCTGTAGTCAGATATGAGTCTTTCTTTCCCACAGTCTCTGGTAGGAAGGGTATGTAGTGTTGTCCTGTTATAGAAACAGGACACTAGTGTTAGAATTACAGTTATTGGTGTGATACATTTAAGGGGGTTTAAAAAGTATAAAATAGTTTTTCAGAGGAAGTGGTTATGCAGAAACTACTGTGATCTAAACTGACCCGGTGTTTTGTTGTTGTTGTTGTCAACTTCATAATTAACACCCATCCTAAAGCTATGGTCTTCTCTTTCCCTAATATCTCTGTCCTCTACAGTCCTTAGTCTGCGTAGTGTTTGGTGCTGGTGGTTTACCAGAAATGATTTAAAATAAGACTCGTATGTCTCTGTATGATTCCTCACTGTCTGTCTGCATTCTAGACATAGTCCTCAGTAGAGTAAAGTGATCCACAGTGCAGGAAGTCTCCCAGGCTCTCCATGGCTCTGTGATTGAAACTTAATCTTGGGTCAGTCACAGAGGGGCTGGGAGGCTTCTGCTACAGTCATATACAACAACGTCACACACTCCAAGGTTTCCCTCAGGAAATTGGCTAGCCATTATTTTGCAGCTGTCATCTTTGAACAGATCAACTTTTCTTAATTTTTGAACATTGTCTCTTTGACAGCACTCACTGCTTTGTCTCCTGTCTGTTGGCTGACAGCATCACGCATTGCATCACCTCAGCTGTCATTCTGTCAGAGATTGTTGCGTCATTTAAATACACATGCAATTGCACAATACAGATACCGGGGGAACCAGGCAGACTGAATGTAGTCTCTGACTGCCTAATAGAATATTATGTAATTTTCTAGCTGATGATCTGGACAACAGTCTCACCTTAAACATATGGCCTTTGCTGTGCAAAATAGCACTGCTGCCCTGAAGGTGTTGCTTAAGTGAGAAGAGGTGGGCCTCTCTTGTCACCATGTCATCATTATCAATGAAGGATTAAGTTTTCTCCATCGCACCAGTGGACTGGGAGCCAAAAGTCCGTCATGGGACATTTTTAAAGGGTCACAGATCAACATATTACAACCATAGACTGTATGAAACATGGATGTAGTCTCAGTGATGTCACCCGTAGATTTCTGAAGAGCGTTTTTGAAGCTCAGTGTGGTGTTTCTGGCCGTCACCATCTTGGCAGTGCCTAACTCCTGGCTAATCACAAAATGGGCAAAGAGGTGGAGCAACTTGTGGTTAGCCACCCGTGATGGCACCCACCTTTCACTCAAAGAGGCCATGCCCTTAATTATGCATAATGTTAATTTAAACGGGTAAGTTATATTAATCCCCCCCCACTACAGTTGTCATGGACAATTGGCTATAGAGACCAAAAGCATTTTTTGTACCAGGTTGTAACGGGTTTATTTATGCTGCAAAGTTGGGTATTTTGGTATTTTGCTTTTAGAGCAAGCCTGTAGCTAGCTAGCTCTGTAGGAACTACTGTTTTTGGCAGTTCTGCGTTGGCTTAATTTTTCATCCCCGGAGGTTGCCGCTTGATTACAACACATTTTACTTAAGTATTTACCTGATGACACACTAACACTGTCAACACAATGATTGAGGATGGACAAAGCATCATTACTCATGTCAGGAGAACTGGGCAGCTTCTAGATGGATCACGATGCTGATGAACGGCGGGAGAGTGGTTGTCTAGTTTGCCATTTTAGAAGCTCATTAATACAAGTATAAGAAGATGGATTAAGTTGGTGTTTTTAAATGCTTACATAGGCCCCAGCTGCATTAGAAGGGTTAAAAAAGTGAACGCAGTTCTGCATCGCCTTATTTTGTTGCCTGTGCCTTTATTTTATATGCATCACTTTTACTTAGATGTGCATCGTTTGCTTGTAACTGACGTTTTTGCCACTTTTATTCCTCACTGTTATTTTCAATTTTACTTGCAGACACCAATCTCTCTGTTTTTTCTGTGACCTTCGTACATATAGACAAAACTCATTCTGTGATGTCACTATGGTGTATTGAATCTTAACTTTTGCCTGATGTCATGTTTGTCTTCTACCAGGTATGCAGTGATCGCCTTCGGGTGTGCCAGCTGTCCTAAGATCACTTGCAGCAGGGAGGGCTGCGGTACAGAGTTCTGTTACCACTGTAAGCAGCTGTGGCATCCTAACCAGACCTGTGATGCAGCACGACAGCAGAGAGCCCAGAGCCTCCGCCTGAGGACGGTCCGCTCGTCCTCCCTCAGCTACAGCCAAGAGAGTGGAGCTACAGGTTGGCTGTCTGAACACACGCAGACACACAAAGCACACAGTGGCACGACTGCTCATTTGCTTTTTGTTTCTGCTCTTCTCTTTTTCTGTATTTATCCTATGCATGTCTGTCAAATCACTCACACATTGTTAAACATATGCATAGATTATATCCATTATATTATATCCTATTTGTTCTCTTTACTTTATTGCTTTTTAGTTAAAATTGTCTCAGGACAAATTATTTGTAGGAAATGTTTTTTCTCACCATAATCAAGATTGAAAGATGTTACCTGACTGACCAGGCCTAGTTTGTTGATAGCAGTAGTATAACTAGTCAGTGAAACTACATTATGCACGATGGAATCATATTCTATGTCCATCCTTCTGCCTTTCAGCTGATGACATTAAGCCATGTCCGCGCTGTGCTGCTTACATCATCAAGATGAACGACGGCAGCTGTAACCACATGACCTGCGCCGTCTGCGGCTGCGAGTTCTGCTGGCTCTGCATGAAGGAGATCTCAGACCTGCACTACCTGAGGTCAGTATGTCAACATGCATACACAGATCTTCATACACACAGACACAGTTTAGATCGTTTTTGTAGTTTTACATGTGTATCGTAGGTTTGTGTATTGTGACATCTAAAGTAACAATCTCCAACATAACTGTATAAACAAATCACTATTTGAATGTTCTCATCACTGCTTTCATCTCTGTAATTGAGATTCAAACACTGCCCAGGCCAATAAAAACTGTTACATTTGCTGTTGGGACAACGTGTATTGGTCACTTTTATACGTGGCAGCTAGTTAAGTTGTTCAATCGTTGGTTTGGTGGGTTGATAAGTTTTGTTCCTGGGTAGTGACTGAGATTAGGAACCTATCCAGCAAGTTTGGTTGTTATACCTCTCAAAGTTTCTGAGCTGCCTGGCTAAATTCAAATAAAGTATTGGAACAGCTATGTAGCTAGCCAGCACACTGAAGATCTTTTTCTCCACGGGGAGAAACGTTTTCCCTCAGTTGTGTGACATGGGATGAAAAAGCTGAAGACCTATTACAGTATCGACTGTATGAATGAATGAATAAATTTTTAACAACTTCCCCTCCATTGTTTATTTTACTTAATCTTTCCCCTCTACCTCTCTCAGTCCATCAGGCTGTACTTTCTGGGGGAAGAAACCATGGAGCAGGAAGAAGAAGATTCTTTGGCAACTGGGAACACTTGTGGGTGCCCCTGTCGGCATCGCACTCATCGCCGGCATAGCTATCCCCGCCATGATTATTGGCATCCCTGTATATGTGGGAAGGAAGGTGAGGCTTTAAGGGTTTAATAGTTGAATAGTTTTGAATAATTGCTCTGCTTTCCCACAAAGCATAACTCTAAAGCACTATCTTTTCAGTTGTAAACATAATCAGTGTTACATAACTATACATCATTCACAGTTATCAGTCGTGGAAGTAAACATGCTGCTTGACCAGAAACAAGCACTGCATCAATCAGTATGCAATTAGTTATATGGTAAAACTAGCGCACATACTGTCATGTATTTTTCTCAGGCTCCAAAGTTACCCCAGGCCAGGTCATTTGTCAATAACCTGCGCTGTGTGTTTGTGTGTCTGTGTATATACTCTTTTGTTTACAGCACTCATCAGTTCAGGGCTGTTCAATATGAATTTGACATTACAGTGAAATGAAAGTATTCAGAGTCTCCAGAATTCCCCTCTTAAGCCTGCCAAGAAGAAGCCAGAGCCAACAAGCTTTTCTTCCCTGACAAAACCAGACCACATTCAGTAGTGATCACATGACGCGGGAAACATCTGAGCATGAATCGCCTGCCTTCCACATGCACTGGGTGAATGTAGCTGTTCAGTCTTGATGTTAAATCTACATCCTGGTGACTCACTACACCAAGACCATGATCAAGTGTCATATCAGCTGTATTTTGTCACTGTTGACTGCAGAAATGTTAATGTTAAGCAGTGGGAAGTAAGTAGTTTGCAGTTTTTCTTACCTATGTGTGCTTTTTTGAGTTTGGAGAAGTTAAGAAGTCCAAATCAATTGTAAATTTTGAGAGTGAGTTCTTTTTAGAATTAATAGATAACAGTAACAAAAAAACAGTTTGATGGGGTCATTTGCAGCTCTGTTCCAGTGTTGCCGTTTTGAGTCTTGTATAATGTCCATTTTCCCAATGTTTCTTCCAGTTGTGCTTCTTGTAGTCTCAAGATATGTACCACTGGTTGTGTATCAGGGCTGCTGTTTCCCCCAAATTCTTCATAATAGCTGATCTTGAAACTATTAGGTCAGTTTCAGGTGAAACTAGCTATTAACAGAGATTCCCTCCTGAGGGCAGGGCTTATGTAACTCAGAGTAGCTTAAATTTCCAGTTCCCGTCCAATTTTTTCACAATTGAGAATGACTTCCGGATGGGAGCCGAAACGTCTTGATTCTGAAAACAGTGTCCAGATGACTACGACTGAAACCTTTTCTACGATTCTATGAATAGTGTTTTAACCAATTGTAAAATGTTTTACTGTTGCTGGCAGACTTGTTTACTTGTCACGTTGGCAACTATGCTTTACATGTTTTGATCTATTCTCAAAATCTAGCCAGCTGTCATATAGTGGCTGGTCACTACTGGCACTCTGTGGCCTCACTGTACACTCAAGAATGTGTTTCCCACGGTGGCTACCTATTTATGTTGTTACGAGAAGGACTTGCAGTCGGCTCTTTATTTGTTTCTAGGCTATGATCACTGAAACATAAAGTGTGCTCGGAGGCCAGCTGGCAGTGGGTGGTTTGGGTTTGTATGCCTGAGCACTTCATACACCTGCACCTTAATTTATAAGCCCTGCCCACTACCAGCCAGCCAAAAGATAGAGGAAAATCAATTACGCTTTCCTAATAATATGAGCCTACTACTCAACCGAACAATGTAGAATTGGTAGTAACACTGTACTGGTCTAGCATTCCTCGCATGTGGCGTCTTAAAGGCCACCACACTAGAGTCAGTTCTCAGTTGGTTTGGATACTAGGTGAGAGCTGAAGTTAGACTCCTCCGTTTCCTCCATCTGGCTGTGGACTCACATTGCTCCCCTTTTATCTCTCAGATCCATAACCGATATGAAGGCAAAGATATCTCCAACCACAAGAGGAACCTGGTGATCGCTGGTGGAGTGACTCTCTCTGTCATTGTGTCTCCAGTGGTGGCTGCAGTCACTGTCGGTCAGTCTATCCTCCACCCTCTCCTCCCTATTTCTCTTTCTCTTTGGCATTGTCTCTGCCTCTGCTCTAGCTCTCAGCATGCCTGGAGATCTTTATTGACACATGCTTGTTTGACTTTGTTAGCTTCAGGAATTTCTTTTGTTTAATCTTAGAGTTCATATTATGCAAATGTTTGTTTTTAAAGTCAATTGGATTTCTCACGAGCTATTACATAAAGATGGGAAAGTTGAAGGAGATTTAAACTCTTTTGATTTCTGTGCGTCAGCAACAGTGGCCTCCGCTGTCCCCCCACTGCCTTGGTCTAACATGTCCCTGATGTCCTTGGTGTCTCTATGTCTCTCTGTCTCTTTCACCCCTCAGGCATTGGAGTTCCCATCATGCTGGCTTACGTCTATGGTGTGGTGCCCATCTCGCTGTGCCGTAGCGGAGGTTGTGGCGTCTCAGCTGGGAATGGCAAAGGAGTTCGCATAGAGTTTGACGACGAGAATGACATGAATGTTGGCAGTGGGGCGACTGCCACCGGTAAGCTTCAGTGCCCCTACCCCCACCCCCCCCACACTGACACCCAAAAGTGACCCTGTGTGTTCATGCCCAACTCAGCAAACAAAAGAATTTGCCTTTTGCTGACTGATACACTACTGAGTCCCTGTCCAAATGAAATCTGCTGCTGGTTTCACAGATGTCTTTCGCACTTCGTCTTTCACAGAAAAATGTCCTTTTTTTGTGCTTCTTCTGAGACCAACAACCCACAGCTTCTTGGAAAAACTACCATATCCCCTCCAGAATTTTGTGCATTTTAATTTCATCAGACACAGTACTGTTCCTGCATGAAATGACATTTTGTTACTCCTTATTTTTATATTTTTAAACGTTATTTCATGATTGTATCTTCTATGTAGATACTACATCAGTGGCAGACACAAGGAACAACCCCAGTATAGGTGAAGGCAGTGTTGGGGGGCTGACAGGCAGTCTGAGTGCCAGTGGCAGCCACATGGACCGTCTGGGGGCCATCAGAGACAACCTGAGTGAGACAGCATCCACCATGGCCCTGGCCGGAGCCAGCATTACCGGCAGCCTGTCTGGCAGTGCCATGGTCAATTACTTAAACAGGTACTGAAACAGCAACACATGCCACAGGATTGAAATGTTGGTGTAATTTTGGACTTCCCAGTGCTTTCCTGCATTGTCTAAATCTCCCCCGTCTCATGTTGTCAGGCTGGAGGTGCAGGCTGATGTGCAGAAGGAGCGCTGCAGTCTGAGTGGTGAGTCCGGCACTGTCAGCCTGGGTACAATCAGCGACAACGCTAGCACCAAAGCAATGGCTGGATCCATTCTTAACGCCTACATGCCCCTCGACAGGTGAGCATCTTTGACTTTTTATCCGGATGATGCCGTTAGGGCCCCTGTTCATGAAATGAAATGGATTGCAGTGAAATATCCGGTAAATGCACACATGTGATTACATAATGTAAATACTAAGTCGGTGTCACTGCTCACACCAGTACTGCTGCGTTAGAAATGATCACGACTGTTGAAATATTGTGTTGCTGGGCAGAAGAACCACATTAAATGATTTCTATTTTAAGTTATTTAAAGATGAAATATTCATTGAGCATGTGTGTTGTCTTTTTATTGACGATGAGCATCCAGTCTTTGTTATAGAAGCATTTAGTATTAAGTGATGTTACAACATGTAACACAAACATCCACACACTTGCACATGCGCACACACACACACACACACACACACATTTTTCATAAATGTCGTACTCATGCTTGTCTCATGCTTCCCTCTCCCTCTCATGTGCCAGAGATGGGAACAGTATGGAGGTCCAGGTTGACATTGAATCCAAACCCAGCAAACTACGGCACCACAGTGGCAGCAGCAGCGTAGATGACGGCAGCCACGTCGGCCGCTGCGGCTGGACCTGCCCTTCCAACGGTTGCACCTCATCAGAAGGCAAAGGAACCTCCGCTAAGTGGGCCAAAGAGCCATCTTGCTCCTCCTCGTCCAGCTTGGGGGGCAAAAAGAGCAAAGGCAAGCTGCGCAAGAAAGGCGGTGGAGGCACCAAGATCAACGAGACGCGGGAGGACATGGACGCTCATCTGCTGGAGCAGCGCAGCACCAACTCCTCAGAGTTCGACTCTCCCTCGCTGAGCGGCAGCCTGCCGTCTGTGGCCGACTCCCACTCCAGCCACTTCTCCGAGTTCAGCTGCTCCGATCTGGAAAGCATGAAGACGTCCTGTAGCCACGGCTCCGGTGGAGGCGACTACCACACACGCTTCGCCACTGTCAGCCCCCTACCCGAGGTGGAGAACGACCGCCTGGAGACCTGCCCCGCTTCTTCATCCTCCTCCCAGGGACAAGGAGCCGTGATCACTCCCCACTCCCCCACCTCCACCACCTCCTCCCTGGGCCACGGCGCAGAGCTCTCCCCTCTCTGCTTCATCACAGAGGAGAATGTCAACCTGGTGTGCCCCGCTGAGCTGGACTCTCACAGCAACACCAGAGAGCTGCTAAAAGAAACCAACAACAACCACCACCAACCACAACACCCAACCCAAACCCAGCAGCAGCCACCTAAGAACTCCTGTATACAGACAGACATATGAAATCTCAATACCTTAAGTGCTGCACAGATGCTATTTTTATTTAACATCTTTTCCTCCACTAAACTAACAGTGATAGCTTACAGTTTAACCTGCATTTTCTGTTATTCCCTTGTAAAGGGGACGCGTTATTTTGGGATTTATGTCCTTCATCAAAAGCAACCCTTGAGTAAAACAGAGATCTGTGTGTCCACTGACTGTCAGAGGGCTTGTTGGAAGTATTAAGAGGTTTCCAAAGTGCAGCCATGTGAGAAATGTTAAGGTTGTGAATGCTGGTGTTTCTCCCCGTGCGACCCGCAGACTGCTGACTCTGAAGGTTCACTCACTCACTACTTGTAACAGAGACAGCCCACGTATTTGTTCGCTGTTGATCTGTGTAGGTTAAAATAAAACCACTGTGCCGGTTTTGCTAGTATTTGATTTTGGCTCGACAATGCGGATGCAACACCATGCAGGAATCTTAATGTTACAGCTTTCCAGAAGTGAACTCAAGCAGGGACCAGGCAATATGATGAATTATTTCCTCTTTTTTATTTTTCCCCAAATGTATTAGTAACAGAGGAACCTTTTGTGTTCCTGTCTGTATTATACTTTTTTTTGTCTTTACCCTGGATGTTTGTTTGAGATGAACCCTCTAATGTATAATTATAAGGCCAGGGCTCAACATCCTAAATCATTTTAGCACTAAAATCGACTTGTAACACAACTGAGATTGCACACACAGCTGATGGTGCTTGACAGCTCTGACCTGTAGCTGATGTTGTTCTGTTGAGAGCTTGTGATGTTGGGGGGGGGTTGATTTGAGAAAGGTCTCTGGAAGGCCATGGTTGTTGAGATAATGCTGAAAGTCATTATATTAACATTAACCAGTGGGTTTGTCAATTCTGTGAAATTGTATCAAGAAAATGTTTTGTCCTGTTCAAAGGGGATTTATTCAGGCTGATGGTCTCGCCTCACCGAGTAAAAGAGAGCTTTGATATCTTTCTTTGTTAACTCATGGTGCCTTCAAGAAGCTATTTGTGTTCTCTGTTTGTGTCTCTCTCCACTGTGTCTGCAAGACTCCAAACAACGACTCATTATAGGTTGCAGAATGTCTGTCTGTGTAGGAGGGCGGCTCAATCACGTACAGAACATACTGTGGTAGACATGGTAAATGAAGACTTTTCAATTGCCTACCAAAGACAGCACTCAGGCTCTTGTTAAATCTTATACCTTTGATTTGTCACATGTAGACACAGTATGGTGCATCCTTTTTACACCATGGGGATGAATGAAGACAAGACCCAGGATTATACAGACATACAGACTGCTGTTTTGTACATGCTTCACAAATGCTACGCAAATAACTGAGGCCCCAGAACGGCCCGAGGCACCTGCACTGTTACCTGTATTTCTTATTACATTGATGTTCTGCAATGCACAAAGATGAATAGGGATACATAGGTTTGTTCTGGGCTACCTTCCCTATTGATTTGTCCTGTGATTCCTGTTTGTTTTGCCAATTGGTGCTGCTGAGCAGACTTGAAGTCAAATTCTGTTTTCAACACTTTATTTCAGTGTTTGCTTAAGCCTGTCTTTACTGCTCAGTGGTCAGCTTTATTGAGGCCACTGAGCTGGCTCAGGTGAACCTCTACTAGATAGGCAAAAGCAACTTGAATGGTATTTTGACCCAGGTCTGTTACTGAATGAACACTCAGTTTGGTTCGGGGGATAAGGCTACATGCTGCAGTCCTCCCCGCATTAAAGCAAAAATGTTGTTTTGTTCTTCCTCCCCGGTTCTCTCTCTCATTCTTCACCAAACCTCCAGTTTCTTGATTCCTAATTTGAACACTAGTGCCAGATATAATTTGTAATTTGTGCAGAATGGCATAAGGTATTTGTATATGTGTTTGGTAATTTGCTTTACTATATGCGTGTAAATGCATATCATTAAAATAAAAAAAATAAATGAAATGCTGTCATCCCATCCTGTTTTTCAGGTCAACGCAAGTACTGTAAATAATTACAATATTCCATTTTTATTTTTAACTATTTCATTTCATCTTAGAGACAAAGAAGGAAGTGTTTACATTTTTTCCAGTTTATTGAATAGCCCTCTGAATATTGTACACATTTTTTACATCTACTGAAATATAATGTTAAAACCACAGTGAAGAGAAACTGTGGAACATGTGAAATTATTGCCTCTCGCCCCCCGACTCGTCACCCTGAACTAAATTTGGTACATTCATGTAGAAGTGATAAAACATTTGAAAACAAAGAATGGTTTGGATTCAGGCAGTCTTCAATTTTGGATGACTGGAATAGCATGGCTAGAATGTCTTTTTAAATTAGCAAAGAATTACATTTTAAACAATTACGTGCACATAGAGAAGTGAATATATGTATGATTTACGATGCATAAATCCAAGCCATTTTAACATTTTGATAAAAGCTACTGAATGACATAAATGTACTCTCTTTAAGAGTAACTGCACACTCACCAAAATGTAAGTCGACCCCTGGTCTAAAATCCAAGGCACACATCTCAAAGATGCTGCTTCTCTCCAGTGTGTACACATCTGCGAGGCTGAACTGCTGTGAAGATGAATATGCAGAATGTGCGTTGCCTGGCAGGCTAATTTGGTAAACAAATAGGTTCAATGACTTTACGTCATTCCTTAAGGAAAAGACACAAACGCCAGCCTGCGAGAGTGATTTTACATTAGAACCCAGATCTGCTAATTGCATAGCTGAATAAAACAAAAGAGCGTCTGAGTCAAGTATGGTTACAAATTGTATTTTCTCCTACAACACTGTCAGTAGATATCAGTTCAACAGATACTGCTGTTGTCCTGTGCAGTATAACAGTAAGATATGATGCAGGCCTATTTCTTCCACAGTGATAATACAGCACACATGGTCATAATAAAACTGTTACTTTATCTTATGGTTTGTCCCGCAGCAAGGAACATCTTAATTAGCTCAGTAGTAAATTACCTCACTTGGTCCTTTGCTAAGTAATATTCAGCATGCACTGAATATTATTTCTGATCTTAGCCGGTGTCTGACAGAAGCTCATTTATTAAGTGACTGATATCAAAAGACTGACAGGGTTCAAAGACTGGAACAAGTGAAATCAGTTCTGGGAACATGAGCCTTTCCTGAGCAAACTCAACTGTCTGTAGGGGAAAGGCCTGTAGCCTTACATAACATTGTACATTGGCCCCTCTTTATTAATACACTGACATGAAAGGTCTATTAGTATCCCACTGTCTGCCTGTTGTACAATGCAAATGGTTAGTGGTGGTACAAAAGTAAATCTGCATAGCAAAATGTTCTGGAGAGAAAAATATATTCCTTATACTGTCACTCAAACATACAGTGATCAGATTTACTGCACAGACAAGTAGAGTGAATGTGACTCAGTTCCATTGTATTGCTCTGGGGCACTTTCTGCAGCTTCCTGCCTTTGTGTTCTCATTTCTTGTGCAGTGTTTTGCATAGATCCAAGAGTTGTAGTGGTGCAGCAGCTCATGCAGCAGGGAGCAGGGGCAGGAGGGTCAGATGTATTTGTTGGCCAGATTCTGAACATCGTTCTTAGTGAACTCTGTGCTCTCCACAGCAGACAGATGCTCAAACAGCTGAGTCATGTGGCGATGGTCGTCCTTCTCCATCAGCATCAGTACAACCTGCAAAAACAGCATATCATCATTTATCACCAAACCTCAGCTGCTGGGGACAAGGTGGACAGATTACTTACAAAATAATATTCATGATTTATTAGATGTAGCAGTTACCAAATTAAATGTGTGCTCTGTAAGGAGATATGTGACTTACAAATTCTTCTTTTCCTTTCGGCTGTTCCCTTTCAGGGGTCGCCACAGCGAATCATGTGCCTCCATCTAACCCTGTCCTCTGCATCCTCTTCTCTCACACCAATTAACTTCATGTCCTCTCTCACTACATCCATAAATCTCCTCTTTGGTGTTCCTCTAGACCTCCTGCCTGGCAGCTCCAACCTCAGCATCCTTCTACCAATATATTCACAGTTTCTCCTCTGAACACGTCCAAACCACCTCAATCTGGCCTCTCTGACTTTATCTCCGAAACATCTAACATGAGCTGTCCCTCTGATGTACTCATTCCTGATCCTGTCCGTCCTCGTCACTCCCAAAGAGAACCTCAACATCTTAAGCTCTGCTACCTCCAGCTCTGCCTCTTGTCTTTTCTTCAGCGCCACTGTCTCTAAGCTGTACAACATCGCTGGTCTTACCACCGTCTTGAACACCTTTCCTTTCATTCTTGCTGATACTCTTTTATTACACAACACACCTGACAGATATGTGACTTACAAATAGATTGCAAATATCTTTTCAGATTGTAGGCTTTTGAGAATTACAAAACCTTTTATGAATGGGACATAAACCGTATCTTACCGAGAACCTGTTGGCGGTGTGCAGATGGTTGAGGTGTTGGTAGACCAGGTTGGGGTCTTTTTCCAGGAGGTGGGAGTCCAGCGCCTGCATGATGAAGCTGATGGTGTGTCCGTCCAGCTGGGTGCTCAGGAACTGGGGAAGCATCTCCGGGGTTGTGGAGGCCAGCAAGGCAGAGCAGGCCGCTGTGTTTCCGCTGCAGCGAGCTGCGTTCAGAGCCTGGCCGAACTCGTAGGCATCAGTCGGATGGAGGTTGATGGTGACGTCCTCTCCTCTGCAGCTGCTCTCTGAGTTAGGAACGGCTGTCGTTTCCTCGTCACCCTCAACCTGATGAAGAAGATGAACAGAGGTGATAAAAGTGGATTTACAGAGGAAATTACAGAGGAAAAGATATGAGAGAGGGTTTGTTGGAGAAGCTTTAAACTTTGAGGAAAGATGGCAATGCTTACTTTCTGTGCATACTGCACTCACGTAAATACACCAACTTTAACAGAATGAGAAAGGCCAGAAGAAAGTAGGCAGGTGTTATTAAGCCAAGAGCACACTATGGCAAGTCTCAGTCTATTATTTACAACCCTTTAGAACTCCTCAGAATTGACCTCCTTTTGAATAAATAATTTGGTTTTGGCACAGTAATCCAGTCTGAGATGTACTTGTTTTTAATATCAGCTAGCCCCTGTCTTTCTCTTTTTCTGAGTGTGCTATTACAGAAATAGCAGCACAGCACAGAGTAGCAGAGTTGGAGTAGATACTATATATATTTTTGGTGTCCAATGTGCTCTTCATTTTGTGCATACACAATGTTAGGTGTCTGGTAGTTGTGGCACTTCCATGGCTTAGATGGGCATGAAACACTCAGAGTTGAATAATCAGTACAAAAGATGAGGCACTGCATATACATCAGGGTATATGACAAAAAAATCAAAAGGTTCAAGACTGTGTGTATATAAAAAAAGTCCCTACGAATACGACCACAACTCCCAAGAGGCATTATGATCCAAAACACACAGTCATCAGACACAGAGCTACACTATCTTCCACTGAAGTTGTTTTTAAGGCCCCCTGACGAGCAAACAGGAATATAATTAGCACTTTAGCTCGCTAGATGTTTGATTTTCTTCACCAGTCACTTTACTTAGGGTGTCTACCATTTGGTGCTGGGCAAATACCATACTAATTGGCTTGTCTGGGCTTGTTTGGTGCAAATGGCTGCCTACAGTTTTCTTGAGTGGTTGTTGAGAGCAGTGAGACTCGACCATATAGTCTTTGTGTGCCTGGAAAACCACAACATTGATTTTAGTGGCTATAATCTGCGATGTTGGGTGTTAATTCTGTGTCCAGCCCTATGAACGACCCTTACATTCAGTCCTTTAATTCAGTGTTAATATACTGTATATTTGACCTGATGGTTCAGATTATGTTAACTAAAAGAGATACATTTTTAATGTGTGATGTGCAGGAAATTTTCCAGCCATATCTTTGCAGTGGATGCAGAGAGAGGGCTATGACATGCAGAAAAGGTTGCGGTCACATGGTATGTGTCTAAACTGCTAGGCTACCAATACGCCCCAAAAAAGTATTTCTGGGTCCCAAGGCTTTAAGGTCAAGGCCACTAAACCAATATCACCACACAAAGCAGCACTATTCCAGGGGGCTTGATGGGCAGCCTGAGCCAGGCTCCTTCAGTCTCCCTCCATCATTATATCACCTTCCTCCCAAACACTTACGCATGTAAACACATCCAATATATTGACTAAGAATGTCAAGAGCGAATATGCCCATTTTATGAAGAGTGGAAAAAGACAATGCCACTTTCCAGGTGAGCATTGCACAGGATCTGACTTGAAGCCTGGTTGAAATATTCATCAAAAAAATACATGTGTACCAACCTCTGTGATGGGGACAGTCTTCCTGGGTTTGGCTGGTGAAGCGTTGGCGTTGGCGTTGGCCAGACTCTGCCTGAGCAGCACTGTGACCTCCTCCAGCTCCTTCTCAGCCTCCTGCACGTTGGGATCCTGCTGCAGTACCTCCTGCAGGTCAGCGCTGCACGCCAGGTAGTCCTGGTGGAGGGACAGACAAAATACAGCTTTAAGTGACAGTTTAAATAGTTTATGGGGGTGTGAGAAATTTAATTATATGCCGCTTTCACACAAAATTTCGGGTGAATTTAAAGATTCCCCTCCAGCCCTCCATTTAAATGAACACATTCCCTTGTGGAGTCATTATTGAGCAGCTCTCTTCACCTTGAGGCCTTTATTGGCCAGGGCTCGTCTGTAGAAGGCCTTCTTATTGCTTGGCTCCAGTTTCAGTGCTGCATCACAGTCCTGCTTGGCCTCAGTAAACCTCTCCTGCTTCAAGTAGCACAGGGCTCTGCAAACACACACACTTGTGATTTTTATTTTTGTCACCAGCAGCTAATCTCTGATGCATGAAAGGTATCATGAGTTTGTGACTCATCGACTGTGAATCAGATTTGATAATTTTCATATGAAATAGATGAGACATGAGATAGAATTTACATCTCTGAAGTTTGCTCCGATAGCTTTGTCTTCTTCATGAATGTGTTGTCAGTATTTTCAGTCAAATGGGGTTCAGCAGCTGTGTGGCAGTAGCACGTGTGTGTTTGCTCTGGTGTGGCTGTACATACAAGCTCTTTTCCACAGCAGAGAACATACACACGCAAACATGAACACACAATAGGACATTTTTGACAGCATCATAGTTTCCTCTGCGACATGATCTACAAGCTATAGTGAAAAAGAAGGGGGGGGGACACGGACGACACAGAATGTAGTCAGACCTGCCTGCAACATGCACTATGCTTGCTGAATTTCTCTTTAGATGTCAGATAATACGACAGTGGCTATAAATGGAGCTGTGATGAACAGTGCTGAAGCAGGCAGCTGTTTCCTGAGCCTCGGCCATTCTGTTCCAACTTACCAACAATACATGCTAATTTACTACCAGTGACAGACTGACCACTGCGTGGGATTAGCTACAGAGCTGAATGCACCGCCTGACAGATGACAGCTGGGGATAATTAATGTGTTTTAATTTATCCAAAAGAATAAATAGATTGTCTGGATGTTTTCTGACATTCCTGCTTTATAAGGAAACAAACCATATAGAGTAGTAGTGAGGAACAGAAAGTGAAAGAGACCACAGCAGTGTCTGTGTTTGTTCATGTTGAGGTGAGACGGAGGCTCTAACCTGTTGGTGTAGATAGCACACTCTTCTGGCTTTAGCTTAAGGCATTCAGTGTACTTTCCCAGTGCATCATGGTATTGGCCCTTCTTCACATAGTCATTCCCTTCTTGCTTCAAAGCTGTAAAATGGACTTCTGCTTTCCTTTCTGGAAGAGAACGTAAAGTGGTGATTACTTATTACTGCTTATTCACACAAAGAGCAATTCAACTCTCCTTTCTATTGAAGTAATGAATCCACAATACATATTACTTGAC